>NC_091120.1:34583207-34805707 GCF_040183065.1 Periplaneta americana | reverse complement strand
AATGTCCACTTAACAATATTAACGACTGTCACATGCTTACAATGCGTAATTATAACCATAGCGTCCTGTAAATTGCATTGAATCTATACTAATAATAAATCTGTAGCCAAAATTTTTCTGGTAATTTTCGATTTTCCAAAAATAATTGGTGTTAACATGCATAATTAACCATCCTGAAACCGAAAATCGCTTTTTTGACATTTTTGTCTGTCTGTCTGTCTGGATATTTGTTACCTTTTCACACGATAATGGTTGAACGGATTTCGATGAAAACTGGAATATAAATTAAGTTCCTTGTAACTTAGATTTTAGGCTATATGTCATTCAAAATACGTTATTTAAAAGGTGGGGGTTATAAGGGGGTCTGAATTAAATAAATCGAAATATCTCGCTTATTATTGATTTTTGTGAAAAATGTTACATAACAGAAATTTCTTTAAAAATCATTTCCGATAAGTTTTATACTATGTAACATTTTGAGAGGACTGATATTTAAGGATATACAAGACATTTAAAATAACAATATAATACATTTTCACCGTCGCCTCAGATTATAGCGTTGTTGTTCCTGCAGTAACTCCTATGTGCAAAATATAAAATTTATGAGTAGAAAAAAAAACACAGTTATTCATTCCATGGGAATAGTACATAGGAGATCGTGAATTCTTACATTTTCGAAAGAAAGAAATATAATTAAATACCACTGTATATGCTGTATCACTGTTTAAGTTATTTGAAGGGTTCAGAACTATAGTGGGCCAAGCGCCATTTACTGAAGACGTAGAAAACAATGGTTAAAATTAAGTTATATACCATAATTCAATGGAAACATATAGCAAGTAATATAAAGTTTACACATTAAAACTAAATTATATGTCAATCTTCATTAAACTATGGTTGCATGTAATAACAAATAGAAAACATGTTAAAGGAATATTGTCATTGCACCAAATGAGTGCTCTCTGGACCAAAATGATAGCATTTTAATTATTTAAATACATTTTAAATTAAGTAACATATTAAACGATTTATCCTTCTATCAAACACGAATGTTCCCTGGATCAAACGTCCTATTTTAATTATGTAATTACTTTATATTTATTTCTAACGAGTGCAGTGGAGCACACGGGTACGGCTAGTAAGTAAATAAAATCATTAAAATCTTAACTTAAAATACCGACATTACTTACGAGACGACCTAATAAATATGTCGGTACAAATTTTCATCGATGCTGAAAAAATCTACAAACAGGATTTCTACTCTTTCAAAGGTAATAATTTTAGAACGTATTGAAGTTGTCTGTATCTTTTGTAACGACGCTGTACAATAAATTATGAGGGAGACCTTCAAAGAGCGGGAGATACATTCGCAGAGCGGCACGAAGAGGAAGAAGCTGTCCATTGGCCAGGTGCCTGTTCCGGCAAAAAAGAAAATGTTGGGGACTTCACAGAGAAAAGGATCTACAAAATGAAAGACGATGAAGGTGGCAATTACGCTTTAAAAAAAAGAAGGAATCTCTGTAGTGGAAAGGCCTGACACACTGAAGTGCTTTGCAAACTACATAACAAACTAGCATCAAGTTAGCATTTCATTGTTTCCGCTGATACACACATGGAATTCTGTTGTTCATTCGTATATTATTACAAGAGGTGGTAATTTATATATATTGTATATTTTTATTTTAACTTTTCTTGCGCTTTGTAGCATCCAATAGCGAAGCGTGCTTCATTTAATAGAGTAGACTGTAGCATGGGGTTACATCAGCTGCTTGTCTATGCGGATGACGTGAATATGTTAGGAGAAAATCCACAAACGATTAGGGAAAATACGGGAATTTTACTTGAAGCAAGTAAAGCGATAGGTTTGGAAGTAAATCCCGAAAAGACAAAGTATATGATTATGTCTCGTGACGAGAATATTGTACGAAATGGAAATATAAAAATTGGAAATTTATCTTTTGAAGAGGTGGAGAAGTTCAAATATCTTCGAGCAGCAGTAACAAATATAAATGATACTCGGGAGGAAATTAAACACAGAATAAATATGGGAAATGCTTGTTATTATTCGGTTGAGAAACTTTTATCATCCAGTCTGCTGTCAAAAAATCTGAAAGTTAAAATTTATAAAACAGTTATATTACCGGTTGTTCTTTATGGTTGTGAAACTTGGACTCTCACTTTGAGAGAGGAACATAGGTTAAGGGTGTTTGAGAATAAGGTGCTTAGAAAAATATTTCGAGCTAAAGGGGATGAAGTTACAGGAGAATGGAGAAAGTTACACAACGCAGAACTGCACGCATTGTATTCTTCACCTGACATAATTAGGAACATTAAATCCAGACATTTGAGATGGGCAGGGGTATGTAGCACGTATGGGCGAATCCAGAAATGCATATAGAGTGTTAGTTGGGAGGTTGGAGGGAAAAAGACCTTTAGGGAGGCCGAGACTTAAATGGGAAGATAATATTAAAATGGATTTGAGGGAGGTGGGATATGGTGATAGAGAATGGATTAATCTTGCTCAGGATAGGGACCAATGGCGGGCTTATGTGAGGGCGGCAATGAACCTCCGGTTTCCTTAAAAGCCAGTAAGTAAGACTGTAGCATGATGGATGCGGTTGCATAATCGCATATGAAAGTTTTCAGCAAATCTGTGGAGATTACGAATAAAACCGGTCATTTTCGACGAAAACAAAAAAATAGGCTCTTATGGTTTCGGTATGTTTAGAGAGGCATCTTTCTGAATGTGTTACTATTTTTATCCAAACTCGGTCATTTCCGTAAGAAACAGTATAGTAAAATCAGTATTTTCAATCAAAACCGGATAATTCCATATCATACTAATGCCAATATTTTTAATGTCTTTTTTTGTATCAAAAACGGACATTTCCAAAATTCTGTATGTGTTGCAATTACCAATCCATTCAAAATCGATCATTTCCACTTCTATGTGCAAGAGTGATAATATTTTACTGCTAATTGAAATTATTGTAAAAGTGTTATATATATATTTAACAAGGGGGACAAGACTAATTGTAGTAACTTTCGAGGAATATCACTTTTGTTGACGTCGTACAAAATTTTGTCCAATATTCTTTTGAGAAGATTAACTTCGTATGTAGATGAAATTATTGGGGATCATCAGTGTGGTTTTAAGCGTAATAGATACACTATTGATAAGATTTTTTGTATTCGACAGATATTGGAGTAAAAAATGGGAGTGTAAGGGTACAGTACAGTATATAAGTTATTAATAGATTTCAAAAAGGCATATGACTCGGTTAAGAGGGAAGTAACATTCTTATTGAATTTGGTATTCCCAAGAAACTAGTTCGATTAATTAAAATGTGTCTGAATGAAACTTACAGCAGAGTCCGTATAGGCCCGCTTCTGTCTGATGCTTTTCCAATTCACTGAGGCCGAGACGTAGATGGGAAGATAATATTAAAATGGATCTGAGGGAGGTGGGATATGATGATAGAGACTGGATTAATCTTGCACAGGATAGGGACCAATGGCGGGGTTATGTGAGGGCAGCAATAAACCTCTGGGTTCCTTAAAAGCCATTTGTAAGTTTGTAAATAAGTAAGTAAGTGTTATAATATATTCATTTTACCATGATACAGTAGAATGAAAGTGAAGTGTATCTAGGGAGATAAGCTGTTCAATTCACATTGTTATTTTCATGCCATGTGTATTCACATAGTTGAGATAAGTGTTTTTAATTGAAAGCTAGCGGCGAAACTTCCGTCACTACAAACAGTAGTACAGTCAGTCCATCTGGAAGTGATCGTTGGGCAACGGAAAGCATTAACATTGATCTGTCAACATCGAACGAGAACTGGTAATGTATAGAATCTTTATTGAATACCTCGTTCCCTAACCTTGGGAGAAAAGTAAATGTTACAAGTTCCTCAAGTATATTTCATTATGATTTCAGTGAAGAAATCTCTGTGCCTCTTTCATCTTCAAAACATTACGAAACAGTGCACGTGGTCTCACATGTACAAACAAACTTCATCCTGCAGTTTACCTACGATTTAACGTGATTTATTTCTCAAATCCCCCGACAGCTGTTGGTGACATTCGTCATTTATTTGTCTCATTGTTCAAACAGAGGCTGACCTACATACGAGCAGTCTCGGGAAGCGATTTGAGTGGAAATTTATTACAAGTTTACTTACGAGACACAGACTATGTTGTATTCCTAACACGGAACATGGCGTTACTTCATCGGAATGGTCATGAAAATTCATGCTACAGCAAAACAAGCCCGCCTTTGAAAGCGTCATCGATTAACACGAACTTGAATTCACTTTCACAGCTCGTGTGGACGATACACCTCCCACGGGTTTCCTATAATTTGTAAACAAAACTGCATGTTTATTTATACAGATCTCATCTACCATTGTTCAGTCATGTCCTTCGTTACGAAAGGTCTCTTTCAACTCACTGAATATTTTGTTTAGATAAGAGAGCGGCACATCTTCATCCTTTGACAAAATGACAAAGAACCCGATTCATTATAACAGTACTTCAAAATTATTATTTTCTAGCTACCCGGGAACTCTACGAGACACCGATCCAATTATTCCCTCTATATCAGTGGTTGCCAAACACCACGAAATTGTGACGTAATAGAAATGCAACCCGCACACCACTATCGCAGGGAGGGAGGGTGGAGTGGGTATCTCCTCAGGTAATGCAGTGAATAACAGTGCAGAGACGGACTGTTACCAAAAAACGAAAGCAATATAATATTCTTCTACTTATTAACTATACATACTTTTTTCCATGTTAATTTTTTATCCTCCTATTAATTATTTTTGTATTATTAATAAAATAAAATAACTTTATTTTCTTATTTACCATAGAAAGAGCGTGTACTTTACATCAGCAGATATTTGAAATTAGAAAAACGTACCAGACTGGTCACGAAGTTGTAAATTACACTACATACTAAAAAAAACGTTGAAGTATTTTACTCCGATTAAGACATAGAAGCCGATATTTTTTATTGTTTATTTATTAATGAAATATTACACTCATACGTAGAAAAAAAGTGGCTGTATTTTACACCGATTAAAACATAGAAGCCAATACTTTTTATTGTTTATTTATTAATGAAATATTCAAATTACATTACATACGTCGAAAAAAACCGTCGATGTATTTTACCCCGATTAAGACATAGAAGCCGTTACTTTTTTTTGTTTGTTTATTATTCAAGTTACAGGTAAGGGCGTGGTAGTCTTCATAACAAGAAAAATAATGACAACATGCATTGTCCTTTTATACTTCATTTAAAATTTTACAACAAATTAAGTATCTCATATTTTTGGCATCTGCACAGAATAAATATTTTTCCTCCCATGCTCCTTAAAATTAAGTTTTTACTTACTATCTGTTTTCGAAAAGACATCGAAACATATTATCCTACACACTTGTAACATTACACGCGTACGTCCGCTGCTGATAAATGTCTTTAGTTATATCGAAGTGATGGCTGTAAACAGAGGGTGGGGGTATGATGCCATGGTTACGCTTGAGTGGAGGCAGGGGCATGTGTCGCGACACAGCTTTTGGCGATCACTGCGTCTATATCCACAAAGTGGCTGACAACCGTCAACAACCGGCATCGTTCATAGCTACCAAATTTCAAATTGTATTAATAACTATTTATGTTAATATGCAGATAAAAAGTTGTTTGTTGCTAGCATTGCCTTTCAGTTATGTAACTTCATGTAATCTTTTCGCATTGCGTCAGGTCACAATTATGTGTTCTTAAGTTTTAGACACGAATGTTATCCTAGTCCGCTTCATGAAGGCAAGGTGATATCATCTAATTGATTGAGATTCTCAAAGCTTTGAGGCGAGAAGGAAATCCCATGATTTCAAGTTAATAGTTGTTAAAATGTAATAGTTATTATTAGTGTTGAGAATCATATGTTTAAACCTCCTATAATATTCGCTTTAATATTTCAAAATATTCACTTATATATGCACTAAAAGCTAAAGAGCCGACAGAATTACCATAGTACAGAATTCCACAGAAAACAATTAGCAATATAATGAGAAATATTCAAATTAATGGTCATAAAGGAAAGTAGGCCTACAGTCACTGTAATTTCTTAGTTATTGTCTTACTGGATAGTGGCAATTTAATTAAAATTAATTTGATGCAGACTGAAACATAGTGACCTAATATTTTCCATGTTTTCAGGATCCAACTTGTTTCTCCTATCCGTAAAAATAAACTTGTGCATAGAATAGTAATATGCGTTACAAGAGCGGTATGTTGAAGTTTTCATGTTCGAGGAAAAGTTTGAAAAAGCGAAACGTAGTTGAGCTTTTTTAATTTCCGAGAATTGAAAGAAAACATACCGCTCGTGTATTGTACATTATTTTGTGCGAAGATCGTTTATTACATACTTGAAAGAGAAATTTCTAATTAGTTGCAATGAAATCTCCATCTTGGTTTCTGTTCAATGACGGCAAATTTGCAAAACAAAAATATCTATCTTCAACATTGTTGCTTTAAAATGTTTTCTGTGTTTACTATACTCCAGCAGGCCGTGATATACGTCTGTCTTTTTTTTCCCCCAGTCTATAAATGCGAACTTAAAACAAACGGTAAGGTTATGTAATGATTTATTTTTTATTTTAATATTTTAACAATATTATTTATATAACATATTGCAGTAATAACATCGGCAAGTTTAATTTTACCGGTCTTGTTGAATTTTTCACGGCTTCCTTAATGTTACTTGCATCACGAATGAAAGTAACTTTAGTGGAGTTGTAGAGTTTACTTAATTTTTGCAAATATTTAAAAACAATAATTAACAGTGCAATTTAGGTGAAATTGCAGTGGTAAGTTTCCAATTTATAATTATTACTATATTGAACGTCTCTAAAAATAATATGTTAAAAGCCTAAAGCAGTAAAATCAATATGTCACTTAAGCGGTAAGAAGAGGGAAATTGTTATGTGTGTTAGGTTGGGAATACTGAATGTGGAATTTTACATTTTCCGCGGATTGGTTTTGTGCGGAAACCAAGCAAATACGCACGATCTCGCACAAAAAGTTCTTTATACATCACTAGGCAACAAAATTAGTAACACGGTAGCATTAACGTCCGTATAGGCTCCTTGAAGCACTTTGCTAATTTATTTATTTATTTATTATATTTATTTAATCTGACAGGATTAAGGCCATAAGGTCTTCTCTTCCATCGTACCAGATAGCACACATAAATACAAAAATACAAACACTGACAAAAATAATACGAGTACAAATTAAATTAAAGCCGTGTAGAGGGTCAACAGGGTCAAAGAACGCTATAGAGCACTCATTAAGCTAATATTTACTTATGACTTTTAAAGAATCCGACGGTTCATTGCCGCCCTTACATTACCCCGCCATCGGTTCCTATCTTGAGCAAGATTAATCCAGTCTCCACCATCATATCAAGGACCCATTGCGATTTTTCCTGAAATCTCTCCATATAGTCCTTATGGCTAGTCTTCTTCTCTGCCTTTCAAGTGATGCATTTAGAACAGACTCAAGGCGTTTACATGTGTCTAGATAACTTCTTGTCCTATGTCCTGTATGTTGCCTACATTCAGGGTGATCCGGAAAGTTATTTATTGCTCCTTGTAATATGGGTCTATATTGCATTGAAGTTTGGTAAATTAAGGATATATTGAAAAAAAAACACTACTAAATGCAACAGAGATAAATTTTTGGTGTATATCTGCAGGAAAATCAAAGCCTGAAAAGATTGTAAATGGTAAGATAAGAGAAATGCTGTTCCTCACACAATAACAGATGGAAAAAAAAAAAACAAAACAGCTATTGTGTTGGCACGTTCAACGATTGGGTGATGAGAGTCTGCCGAATCAAATTCTAAAATGGAGTTCATCACTGAGACGAAACAAAGGGAGGCCAAGGAATAGTTGGATGGAAGGAGTCAACAAAGAAATGAGAAGGCGAGATCTTGAAGATCTGTGAGTGGACAGGGAAAGATAGAGAATGAGTGTCGAAAGACGTTGGAGAGCATTGTGAAACTGACCTGATGATGTTGATGATGATGATGATGATGATGTGATGATGATAAGGAAGATAATTTTGATGTGGGAAACAGTCGACAATTTGGTCTCAAAATCAGTAACAGTGGTATATAATCTCTTAGATGCACTGTGAGAAGTATTTGATATCAAAGTATGACTATGGTAACTTTGATATTACGGTGGAAGAAATACTTGGACTATTTCACCTCTAGCATTACCCTGATATATGCACTTGATAACTTTAATTTTTATGCTGAAACACAGAACAAGTTGGAAAAGAAGAATTATAATTAATTTTGGGAAGTCATTCAACAAAGAGAAGTATTTACATACACGTGATCAGGCCCATGCTAATAGAAATACGAGACGTTTGCTTTATATAAGAACAGTTTGATAAACTAGCATGCTTGAAACATTTGTGTCAGAGTGTCACAACGCAAGGTAAATTAAATTGAATGATAACTAGACATGAGAAACATATGCAAATACATACCTGTATCGCAACTCCATATCTTAATTAAACTTAGTAATTACTAGACTTCGAAGTTGCGGCACATAAACTATGAAGTTAAGTGCACACAGGATAAAGCAGTGTTTAAGGAACAGCTGACAAGGTAGTTCTCTCTCGCCATATGCACACCGTATGAGTTGAAGATTTGCAATTGAGGCCAATCAAATAAATAAATAGATAGACAGACAGACAGACAGATAGACAGATATATAGATAGACAGACAGACAGACAGACAGATAGATAGATAGATAGATAGATAGATAGATAGATAGATAGATAGATAGATAGATAGATAGATAGATAGATAGATAGATAGATAGATAGATAGATAGATAGATAGATAGGTAGGTAGGTAGGTAGGTAGGTAGGTAGGTAGGTAGGTAGGTAGGTAGGTAGGTAGGTAGGTTGATTGATTGATTAGCGAGCAAGCGAAGAAATGAAGGAAAGAAGAAAGAAAGGAATAAAGAAACAAACAAACAAATAAATAAACAAAGGAAGAAAGAAAGAAAGAAAGATAGAAAGACAGAAGCAAGCAAGCGTAAATATTATGTTAGCCAGAATACATGTATTATCGCCCCTCAGGAGTAGAAACATACCATTTTTAGGCCCAAAAAGGTAAATAGTTATACAGAGTATGATTCAACATATTTTATGGTGAAATATTCCAAGGAATGAAATGTGATATAAATGTTTGCATTCAGTAGTCATCAGGGGATTCTAAGTGCGTTAATTGAAATATTTATTCAGGCTTCACTACTTCATATAGAGAGTTTAATTCAGATTTATTGTTGTCACTGGTAGTCTAGTGGTCAAAATGCTGGTCTTTAAGTCCGAAGTTCGGTTCGAATCTTCAGGTGCAGTTCTATTTTTTAGTTTTTAATTGCTCTCTATCTGTAAATTAATTTATTAATTTCACTAGTGAACAAAATTATTTCAACTATTTTTGTTAAAAGATGAAAAGGTGATTCTTATAGCATTTTTCGTGCTGATTTTAGATCTGTTTTCAAAATGTTTCTATCACCCAGGGTTTTTGAGTAATTATATGAAGTATACTTCAGACTTTTCTAGTATTGATACCTTGTAATATTTTACCTAAAATCATATTTATTTATCTAATGTGTGTGAAATAGATTTTAGGCTATATTTCGCTTGATAAATATCTCGTTTGAGTGTCCAGCAGTAGTCTGACAGAATATTTGGGCTCCATTTTTCCTGGTAGCGCCTTTCCATTTCAGAAAAATCCTGATGAAAACGCTCCCCATGTTCGTCGCTCACTATCCGAAGGTTTTGAGGAAAAGAAAAAAAAATATGAGAATCCAAGAAGTTATTTTGAGAGTTACATGACACCCCATCACGTTATAGTTCTGAATCAGCTCGCTGACAAGTTCTCTGTAATCTTCTGATCTGTGGTTCCTAGAAAGTAACAGTCTGTTGAATGATTCTTAGGTTCTCGGCATATCATTGGAATTAGTAAAGGCATATGACGAGATCCTTTTAGCCAACCGGTTAGGCTAATAGAATTACAACAGATTTAAGGGCCCAGTTCTTGTCCCCATCAATTTTGCAATTAAAAGAACACTCGTAAGCTCTTTTAATTACTGCAGTAAAATTCGCCTGTGTGCTTTCAAAGTTAATTAACCACAAATTTAACAAAAATTATTTGTGATTTTCGAGGCATGTTTCACTTTATAATATACTTTTACCACACTTAAAATTAGGACAAAGGAAACACGGGTTATGAAACTTTTTCACTGTTGTAAGTTCCAAATTAACTGAGAATTAATACTAACTCTCGCAGTCTTATGAATGAGGAATAATATTCATTTTTATGAATTCTGACTTCACAGGCAAACTGTAGGTCAGTATTGTTAAAGCAATAAAATGACATATTTGAAATATTGTGTTTCCATTAACATGTTAAGGAATGTATATGGCAATAAAAATTAATCAATTTTTCTAAAATTACAAAAAATTGGTGGGTGGTAGAAAAATTCTGACTTCATCAGATGACATTACATAAGAAAAGCAGAAATTGTACATTTAACAAAATCATTGTTGACCAGTGTTTCCATTGAAACATTAATTGATATAATATTTACTTTACTTAATAGCCTGTTTTGTAATAAAATAATTTTCATCGAAACATTAATCCACATAGGGCAACTTTACTTTATATTTTTAAATTAATTGCTTAATTAAGATCCTGAAACTGATCAGAAAGAGAAAAAGGAATTAGTTGGGTCACTGATTGAGAAGAAACTGCCTTCTGGAGTATGCACTACAAGGAATGATGAACGGGAGAAGAGTTCGGGGCAGAAGAAGATATCAGATGATAGACGACGTTAAGATATATGGATCGTATGAGGAGGCAAAGAGGAAGGCAGAAAATAGGAAAGACTGGAGAATACTGGGTTTGCAGTGAAAGACCTGCCCTTGGGCAGAACACTATGAATGAATGAATGCTTAATTTTCACTTAGATTAATGCACATAAGATTTAGTATACTTTACACTTTTAATACTCTTTCAAACTTTAATTTATTCACATGGATTTACTTTACCATTGTACTTGCTCATTTCACAGACAACTATAGTGAAAGGTTATTGTCTCCCAAACTCAAACATGCATACATAATATTGTCCTTGTATGTACACGATCTCATGTTAAAATTATGTCGTCTTCACTGTGGGATTCAAAATGGCGTATTGTTCTGCTTGTATAATAAAGTGCTCTATGGTCTGTCTTAGGATTCTGTAGAGAGACTTGGCGTATATGGGGGCAGAGTCTATCTGTGCCGGAGTGTATTGCGGGCAGCATCAGCTCGAGGCCGCTAAGGGGTAAGATGCTCGTGGTAGACAGGGTTGGGCAGAATTATGCACTCTGTGCTTGCACGGTGTACTACGAGAGAAGTGTGCTTATAGAGTGCACGAAAACCGGTTTATTCAAGTTGCGGTACGTACTGTATGTTTCAAAAGAAAATATTATTCTACCAAACTAAATAAGGACACAAAGTAATGAAACACTTCCTTAAACACAAAATAAAACATGTCTGTTGCACACTAATTCATATTACTCAATTTCTCAAGATTTGGAGAAACTGTACTAGCACAAGCTATGCGAAGAACTGCCTTTAAAAGCCCATCATTTCTTGTTTGAGATTTGTTTATTTTCGTAATAGAAAATAACTGTTCACATCTATAAGTGGAACCAAATAAGCACAAAACTTTCTCACACAGCTTATGCAGATTGGGAAAGCGTCCTCTTGGGAATCCGTCATAAAACTGCATAAGACTCGACCATGAATCATATTTCGCTCGCATCTCTCGACCACATCGCAGGTCAATCAATTCACGCTATAATGAAGGGGGGACGTTATCAATAATCAGTTGGAATCAGAACATGTAGCAAAAATACGCAAATCCATTTCCAGGCAATCTAAATCGTGGAACCTTGATGTAAATTCCTCTAATAGACCGGATAGAATACATGCGTACATTTCGAAATTTTCATTGTTCAAAATTCTATGCGCTTAGATAAGGATGGGAAATGATATATTTCGCCCTTTTGCATTTGACGTATCCATAACAGCAATTTTTCCTTAAAAGCTGCAATTCTATCTGCAAATTGTGTATTAAGAATTTCTTTTCCCTGAAGTCCTAAATTTAGCTCATTTAAAAGCTGTGTAAGATCTGTTATAGCTGCTGGCACATTATAGCGCTCTGCAGCGCTCGTACTTGGAATGCCCTGTGCGCATGGAGGGCAAATGCACTCAAACGCCCATCGCTGTTGGTAGAGTGTTCAGATAGAAATGATCCTCTTCCTGCAAGCGATTGCTAGCTTCGTTCAACCAATGCCTCCCCCCAGAGCGGTCATTGGTCCTGCCCTCCCACATACCACTTGCGCGGAGGCCTTTTTTCGTCCTGGGACGGACCATAGTTGGCATGGTAATATTTTACGCTCTGGTACAATTATGTGGCATATAATGCACGATTTTCACTAACGATAAATACTGTTTATAATGTTAGGATTGTATACAATACATTTAAATAACTTCATTTTGCTTTCAAAATTAAAATTAATGTGATTGCCCTAATGATTGTCTTAATAAGCACACGTGTTATGTCAACATGTATAATGTACGCACTGCATGTTATCACCTTTATGGTATGCTTCTGCAATTATTTCTTGACGTATCTGCATATGTTAAGCTCAAAATATTCTGATGATATGAATAGTTTACTTAATTGTTTTCCTGTAATCAACATTTATCTTCGTTGAAAGCGATTTTGACGACACAACGCTTGTACTGCCACAGGCAACATTATAAATGCTTTGATAGGATACTATCTCTCACGCGAGACATCACGTGAATTCCAAGAATAAATGTACGTGTAATGAAGGTAATTCTACTTGGCAAATTTCACAAAACTGCTCATAAATTCCATTGATTCTCGTCTACATGATGCAGAAATAAATAATCGAAGTTTTATGGTATACTGAACACTCCTAATCTTGAACGTTTAAAATATTACTTCGACTATTAATAATTTCCTTAACAACTTCAGTGGTGTGAGGCACAAGAATGGAGGGTGACTTACCTTTGAATATCTTTTATTTTTTCCCCACCTGAATTAAAAATAAATTGGACAGTACATTTCGGACATATTATAAAAATTATAACCATGAAAACAATCTAATATCAAGTTTCGATAGCGTCGACTATGCTCGCCACTGGTGACCGGACCGCACCGAGCAATGTCAAATAAAAGAGAAGCAATATGTTACTAGTAAAATTCGTGACTATTTTATTGACTACAGTGATCCAGTGTGAGATTTGTGATGGGGTTTTCAAATATTTGATAACATTTTCTCACAGCGAAATGAATAAATATGATGTGGTATAGGGAATATCGTTGAAGTCGACGAAATCAATATGGAAAATAAAAGCATTGTAACAGAAGGGTAATGGCTTAACATTTAGTTGTGTCATTTTTGCAAGAAACACTTGTCACTAATCTATATCTTTATCAAACTCTATATAGTTTAATCATTGACAATGGAATTATTTTTCATTAATAGGCTACAACCTCTCATCAATCTCTATCTAACCTTGTCACTAACAATGTGACGAATTTTCACTAATCTCTCTCGTCATTAAACTACCTAGCCTCAGCACCGACAGTCTGTCTAATTGACAATAATATATCACTCATCAAATCTTACCCAAACTTGTCACTAACATTGGGACTAATTTTCACTAATCTATCTCCTCATTAAACTACCTAGCCTAGCCTTAGAAGCGACAGTCCGTCTAATTGACAATAAATCTATCCCTCATCAAACCTTACCTAAACTTGTTGCTAACAATGGATCTAATTCTCACAAATCTGTCTCCTCATCAAACTAACTACCCTGTAAGTGATAGTGCGTCTTTCGACAATAAACTATTCCCTTATCAAACCTATTCAAATTTGTCGCTAACAATGAGTGAAATTTTCACTAATCTGTCTCCTCATCAGACTACTAAACCTTATCACTGATAGTGCGTCTTTTGACAATAAACTATCCCCTCATCAAAGCCTACCAAAACTTGTAGCTAACGATGGGTCAAATTTTCACTAAACTATCTCTTCATCAAACTACCTAACCTTGTCACTGATAATGCGTCTTTCGACAATAAACTATCCCCTCATCAAACCTTACCAAAACTTGTCGCTACTTCTCATTAAGGTTGAGAACGAAGGAGGAAGAGAGTAGAAAATCAAATTTCTCCACGTAAGGACGGCACAGGTAAACGTTACACCCATATGTTGGCGACATTATGTAGTTGGTTATCACCGTAACGGCACGGCTAAAGCTTCCATACCTATTCTCCAGCTTAGAGAATACTTAAGGACGAAGAAGGAAGAGAGTAGAAAATCAAATTTCTTCTCGTAAGAACGGCACAGGTAAACGTCACACCCATACGTTGGCGACACTATGTAGTTGGTTATCACCGTAACGGCACGGCTGAAAGCTTCCACACCTATTCTCCAGCTTAGCGAATACTTAGGACGAAGGAGGAAGAGAGTAGAAAATCAAATTTCTTCACGTAAGGACGGCACAGGTAAACGTCATACCCATACGTTGGCGACATTATGTAGTTGGTTATCACCGTAACGGCACGGCTAAAGCTTCCATACCTATTCTCTAGCTTAGAGAATACTTAAGGACGAAGAAGGAAGAGAGTAGAAAATCAAATTTCTTCACGTAAGGACGGCACAGGTAAACGTCACACGCATACGTTGGCGACATTATGTAGTTGGTTATCACCATAACGGCACGGCTAAAGCTTCCATACCTATTCTCCAGCTTAGAGAATACTTAAGGACGAAGAAGGAAGAGAGTAGAAAATCAAATTTCTTCACGTAAGGACGGCACAGGTAAACGTCACACGCATACGTTGGCGACATTATGTAGTTGGTTATCACCGTAACGGCACGGCTAAAGCTTCCATACCTATTCTCCAGCTTAGAGAATACTTAAGGACGAAGAAGGAAGAGAGTAGAAAATCAAATTTCTTCACGTAAGGACGGCACAGGTAAACGTCACACGCATACGTTGGCGACATTATGTAGTTGGTTATCACCATAACGGCACGGCTGAAAGCTTCCACACGTATTGCCAGCTTAACGAATAATTAATGGCGTTACCAGAGTTCGAAATCTAACCGTTTGCGTGGCACAGATGGCCCAGACCACGCAGAGGAAATAATAATAAAATGTTACTATATAACTCGTACTTTTCTGGGACAAGTCTCTGCACAGGAGAAAGTAAGATATGCACAAGGAACTTTAACGTCAGCTTCAAAGATGCTTGAACTGGAGCACATGTGCGGTGGGTGATATGTGAACACAAACACACATGTCCCAGAGTCGACAGCCTAATAACCCGTGACAAGGTCAAGACGGATGCAGTCTGCATGCAAAGTCTTACGCCGATGCCAGGATTCTAGCGTGCAGTCGCTAATATGTAGCTAAATATTATCTCATGTGTTGATAACGGTCCTGTCATCCGTTATGTTCGTCACTATTACGGTTCGCTTACGTGGCCTCCATTAACAATAATACGTCCGTCATGACTGAGTAAATGATGAAAAAATGTCGCTTCCTGTGTTGAAGAAATACTCCTTGGCTTAGGGTCGACTTCAGAGAGGGAAGTGAAGATGCCTATCGCAGGAACTGAGTGCATATTCTCTAACTTATTTTTCTTATGTTGTTAGATGACAATGGCGGTTGGTGGTATAAATTAGACGTGTATATAATTAACTTATATAGATTGTACAGTCCGAAAACTTCCTTAAAACTGAGCAACAAAAATTTAATCCCGACAGAAAGGAACAAGTAACTGACTATGAAGGACGGGTTCTTTCTTTCATGAATAAAACATAACTAAAAACAGAATCCCTGTTATTAAAGTCATATAATGAAATGAAGTCGAGGAGAAAGGCACTATTGCCCAGCACTGCCATCTTGCGCTAATCCTCAAGCTATGCGTATTCTCAAACCCACACGGGCTGTGTATGGTCCAGATCAGCGTACTTGACACCCTAAGGGTGAAACCTAACCATTTTCTCCCCTGTTACTACATATGCTAGTGAATTATAGTGATTTCCTAGATGTCAGGTTAACTTTCTTTTATCAACTTTGTTTCGAATTTCGAATACTGACAAATACGACAACTGGCAGTTATTTTCTTATGTTATGTTGGCAGCAATAATTTTGGTTTGCAGTATAAGGAATGTGATGAAGTGGAAGTAACTAGGCTTGTGAAATTTGAACGTAATTAATAATTAATTACTAATACCGGCATTAATATTAATAGCAATAAATAATTCAGTTGTTACCTATTAATTTGAGAAAAATTCGTTCCGGCACCGGGAATCGAACCCGGGACCTCGATTCCCGGTGCCGGAATAAATTTTTCTCAAATTAATAGGTATCTACATATTGACTACTAACACAAAATAGTAATCTTGATTATTTAACGACGATGGCGAGACCTCATATATGAATACATGTATATAATTCAGTTACGTTGCGTTGTGATTCCAATTCAACAATATATTCAAGTAAATGTAATTAAATAATATATAACTTCTAGACCTAGGCCTACTTGGTATGAAATATACAGGTAGCTAATGAACAGAAAAATTTATTTCTTAATGTTCAGATTTTTATTAAAATGTCCAAGAGAGGAAATAGCATGGCAGCGACTTAGAAGTATGTACCGGTATTTCAAATCGGGTATAACTTACATTTCAAAGTGATATTTTGTTTTCGGAATTACAATATATTCAGGTAAGTGTAATTAAATAATATATAACTTCTAGACCTAGGCCTACTTGGTATGAAATATACAGGTAGCTAATGAACAGAAAAATTTATTTCTTAATGTTCAGATTTTTATTAAAATGTCCAAGAGAAGAAATAGCATGGCAGCGGCTTAGGAGTATGTACCGGTATTTCAAATCGGGTATAACTTGCATTTCAAAGTGGTATTTTGTTTTCGGAATTCGTACTAATCATTTCACGTGATTAAACAATAGATTTTTAGGTTAGGTCTCGTGAATCGTAAACTGTTTAGTCAAAACAGTGAATTTCATGTTGTCAGACAAAATACATTTTAATATTAGATCATATTAATTTACTAATTACCAACATAATGTGTTAAGTAACTCTTTTAAATAAACCGCCTAAATTTAATAGGCTTACAAGTAGTAATTACTCACCGATTAAATTAGACGTATGCGTCTTCCAATAGCTTTCTTAGATCTTTAAAATGTCACTGATATGAATAGAGTTCGATAAAAAAAATAAATTCTGATAGCATATTAGTCCCAAAAGAGTATTTTTCTCAAAGCAAAGCTGTTAAAATATGCACAATTATACACCGTATTTCAAAATGAATATCGAGGTTTTAAGGCTTTCTAGTATTTATTACATTTAACGTACAATTATAAATAATACATGAAATGAAAGAGCAACTCAAACAGTTTTGTGCGCGCATGCACTGTTTCCTCTGTCAGCGCGTTGAACGAGTGAGAGAGTCTTTCACGCGCAGCCCCAAGAAATCTGTTCGGAAGGCTAGTCGTGAATTAGCAATTCCAGCGACGTCTGTGTGGAGAATTTTAAGGAAACGCATATGGAAGTACGCGATTGGTTAAACGACGTTGTATATACCCGACCGCTGGATTTGTAGAAAGGGGTCGAATGACAGAGCGTGTTTCGCATGGCCTCCACATTCTCCAGATCTTACGCCATGCGATTCTTACCTTTGGTGATTCATAAAGGATCGTGTGTATGTACCTCCGCTGCCAGCTGACCTACCAGACTTAAGACAGAGGATTGAAGCAGTTGTTGCAACAATTACTCCAGACACTGATCAAGGTTTGGGAAGAACTCGCTTATCGACTCGATGTGTGCCGTGTGACGAATTGTACTCTCATTGAGCACTTGTAGCAAAATTATTTATTATTAAACGTTAAACGTAATAAATACTACAAAGCCTTAAAACCCCGATATTCATTTTGAAACACCCGGTATTACTTCTACCCTTACATATACCGGGTGTATCTCTTACTTCTACTTTCGGAATGTAGGCATTACTGCATTTTATGGAATGACATTGGAATTCAGGTGACCTTCGTATTGAGAAATCTCCCTGCACACAAGCCAGAAGCTTTCCCTCTACGATAAGTGTCAGAGGAAGAACAATTTGTTTGTATGCATCTGAAGTGTGATTAGTGTAATATGTACAGGGACATCATTTTATTTTTACTAACATTTCCAATATTTACCTGGCTATACCTTTGGATCAGCGGTTGAGAACCGGAAACACCGTTGGCTACTCCCTTCCACGACTGGAGTTCGATAATATTGGCGTAAAATACAAACAAATCATGTTACTAGGTATAGGAGGGAAGAAAAGTAGTTCATTCATTTACATAAACTAGGAAATATCGCGATTTTGAGTTTGATAATTTTCATTAGGTTTTTGTTTAATCAAAATGCAGTGCTATATTAACAAGAAGTGTTTTTACTCACGAAATGAGCTATCCATTCGGACGTATTCATTATGCATTGTATATTATACTGTCTACAGCATATTAGCGTACAATGTATTGAAGTTAAATTGAAAAGTAACCATAATATGGATATTTAAACATATTTTTGAAATAGGTGGCCGTTTATTTCGATACAAGGTTCAGTTCTTTTGTGCATATTATCGCACTATAGACTGATGTACTTAATTCCAATTACCAGTTTCGTCCTTCATACTAGTAACTCATGTTGAAATAATTCTGTACCTACTCTACAAAAGAGACCTTACGTACTGTAAATTCAATTTTCACTTCTGTCAGATCCGAAAAGATAAAATTACTCAAACATGCTATCTACTGTCCTTCTAAGTGATTTTGTCGCAGAGTCGTAAGAAGGGGAGAAATCACGTGACATTTAATTACTTAACGAGGCCCTTTTATTTAAATTATTTTAAACACTTGTATAATATTACGTAGACTTCCAATTCGTAACAGAAATTAATGTTTTCAGAAAAGTGATAAGACAGCCCAGCCACTAGACTTTACACAGGGGCGAGGAGAAGCGGGTGGAGGAAACAGGGATGCGACGTAGACAAACGGACGACAGTACCTGTGCAAAAATATGATTCAATATTGAAAGCTGTTTCGTCACTGCAAAACGCGAACATATTTCTGGAACGTACTATACTCACTAACTCAGTACTGTTTATTATGACCGTAAGGCGACTTTGTCTGCATATGCTGCCTTGGTTCTGTGTGATGAACGGTTGAAAGTTTGCTAGTAGAGGGGTGGGATTGAAGTACATTAAAAAACTCAGGTACAATAAAAATTGAAGTAAAAATAAAATGATGTCCCTGGAGCTAGTGGGCGAAAGAACTGGCTCCCCTATCCCATTATCTCCTGACATAGTTGCCTCATAAGTGGTACCTTCTTGGTATTACTTGTGACATTCAGACCTGTCTTCGGACAGTTGACTAAACAACAACTTATTAAAAACTTATATTGTAAGTTGTTTACTTAGGTATAGGCTACATGTTTCGAGGCTTGTTGCATCATCTTCAGTAGCCTGGACAACTCAAGGTCACGTCGGAGAACGGATTATAGCGGGAAGTGTAAGTCCATCGCTGTCGCAGAAGGATCTAACCTCATCCATATATCTGCAGTGCTTGGGAAAAGTGACATAAGTCAGTTTTCACAAACCTTTTTTGATAATTTATTGACAACTTACACTGGTTTATGTCGATTTGATTTTTTTTTCTGTATGAATTATTCTAATGGGAGGAATACCTCTGTATTTTTTTCCAAGCGAACAGATGTTCCGTAAGTTGTCAATAAATTATCAAAAAAGGTTTGTGGAAACTGACTTGTGTCACTTTTCCCGAGCACTACAGATATTCCCATGTTGAAACAAGAAGTTAAAAGATACGATATGACCACAGTCTAGTATATACAGTCACGAAGCTCAATACGTAGTATTGTAAATATGCAAACATTAGATAGTTGCTCACCACTAGGATCGCTAATATCGCCTCATTACAGCCAATGCAAAATAGTACTGTCACAGTCTATTGCTTCTAGCACCCTCAAAACTCAAGCTTCGTGACTGTATATAGTAGACTGTGATATGACTTCTTCCCCATTGCGCTGGAGGATCCTCTCGTTGGTGTTTGGAAGCAGCGCAGTGACGTCCAGAATGTCGACACCTCACACAGGAGTGCCGAAGTGCAAGCAAACAGAATTTCTACATCAGAATTTCAGTTGAATGTGCAGATATAGGCCTATGTAACTTTCTTTCACCGAAACGAAATGTAAATACACTTGGGCCAACGCCGTGGATATCCTGATCGACTCTTTGTTCGAAAAGCTATCAATAAAAATGTTTATTTTCGTGGACACTAACATCCGTGTCAGACGACAAAGAGGGGACACGGCCATGACGGTTTGCAGTCATTGACTGATTAGCAAGTTTCTTGCAGATGTGTCGCCTTTCAATAGACTAACCTATTCAGCTGGTTTCACCGGGCACGGCGTCATCGTGAAAGACCGTCATTTGACACCATTCTGAGTGAGACGTCTTAGACAAGCTTGTGTCTTCATGTCTCGTTCCAATAGGTATTCGTTACACAAACAATTTCAAAGAGACGTGGCCGGGCTGTTGCGTATTATGTTAAATAAGGAGCCATGTAAAAAAATGTGCAGTCTTTTAAGAGGGTATAAGAATTCGTAACTGTTTCTACAATTAACACTTCATCTTGCAGAAATAACTACTTATTTTGTTACTTCAACGACCGAGCGGGGTGGTCGAAGCTGTATCGTCTCTGGCTCACATTCGGGAGACTTGGTGGTGTGGGTGTTTTCAGACTTTACCCCACTCGGTTTTCAAAACCGAGTTTCACTACATATCCTATCTCCCCAAATCCATCACGATATTGGATGGTCATCGGTCCTATACACTGATCGAAATTTTATGAGAAAATTTCTTCCCCGTGAGGACTGCAACCATAACTTGAGTCAAGCAAGATCACTACGCTACAGCGCGGGAACTCCGGTCTATTGGAACACTATCGGGTGAGATGACGACATAAAAAATTATATGATATATGATATGATATGATATATGATATGATACATGACATATATGATATGATATGATATGATATGATATGATATGATATGATATGATATGATATGATATGATATGATATGATATGATATGATATGATACGATATGATATGATACATGACATATGATATGATAATATATGATATGCTATAATATATATGATATGATATATGATATGATACGATATATAATATATGATACATGACATATGATAAGATATGATACATGATATGATATATAATATATGATATGACATGATATGATATATGATATGATATAGGCCTGTGATATGATATTATGATATGATATATGATATATGATATATGATATGATATAATATGATATGATATGATATGATATGATATGATATGATGTTTGCATAATTTATGTGTTTAGTCTGTATACTTTTTCATGTTTAGTTGGTATAATTTATGTGTTTAGTTTGTAAGTGTATAGTGTAAGCTCTCTTGGACTGGCTCCCCAAGTGTAGTAGACCTTCAGCTCACCCTACACTGCTGTAGGAGGCCGTTGCCCTTATGGGATTTCAGGCTTTTCGTATTTCGTATGATATGATATGATATGATATATGATATGATATATGATATGATATGATATGATATGATATGATATGATATGATATGATATGATATGATATGATATGATATGATATGATATGATATGATATACAGTAAAGCATCGATTAGCCTATCCAAATACATACCAACCGTTTCATCGGTTAACCGAAAGCGTTCCAGTCGGCAAATTCAAATTTGCGCGCGTGCCATGTAGAATTTCCGCTAGCGCAGTTTACGGGATTTGGCTGCAAGAAATAGAGTCTCAGCTCTGAAACAAAAAAAAATGGACTTCTTTCTCTAAACTGTAGGCCTACTTTAATTGCCATTTTGAACTTATCAAAGTAGGCTAGTCAGTTCTGTGTTTTTTGTAAGACGTGTGATACAAAATATATATGTACAGTACAGTTTTGTGTTTAATAACAGTGTGTGTTTCATACTGCTCCTATGACACCGGTACAATTTGTTTTCGTAAATGTTCGGTTATCAGAAAAATCAGTTATCCGAACACCCCCCGTTCCCAATTGTTTCGGATAGTCGATGCTCTACTGCAGAGGTCTCCAAAAAGCGTATCGTCATTCGTGCTCTCGATGCTGCCCGCCGAACACAGTGTGCTGTAAGGCTAGAGACTCGTACCTCAACAGATGGGAGCGATCAGTGGGGGATTGCGGCAACGGTCTGCTTATGTTTACAAATAATAACATCAAAAGAATAAGAAATATCATACGTTTAACATGCTATGAAGCTGGAGCCCCGTCTGTTGCTATTGACACAAGCCATTGCAAATTCAATCTCTTCTGTTCTATGGTGCCTTTAGTGCCTGGAAAAGATCTTCTCCAGTTGTATTTCGTAATTACATCTAGAAGACATTCAGACACAGTAAAATGTTCATTAACTCCTCGGATGAGGATGGCTAGGTGAGCTTTGTCATTTCTATCTGTGCTTTCGTCCAATGCAAGTGAGTAAGCTACAAACTGGTTAATTGTGGTTCAAACCTCAGATTCAATTACATTTGCAATCTTGAAATTCCTTCTCTGAACTGTAATTGGAAACATTTTAATTTTCTTAAACTTTGACTTTGTTCTGGAAACAGTATTTTACTAACGTCCTGTATGCACGATTTTACAAATGATGCTTCTTTAAAGGGTTTAATTGATTTTCCAATATTCCAAGCTAGAACATAGCTAGCAAGAAGCTTTTTTTGTTTAAGACTGAGGACACGTGTGTGATTTGTGTTTGTTTTTTCTTGTTTTATATTTATCAAAATATTTGTAGGCCTACGCATTTCACCTAAAATTAAATGAAAAACTATATGTTTGTCATGCGGAACTGAGTATAAACGTATTGTAATATACTGATTATTATGTATAACCAACAGTTATAAAGATAGCCCCAAAATAAATTATTTTCACACGTCCAACATGCCTGTAATTGTATGATATTCTTTGTGAAGAGTCGAGTATTGTCGTCGCATGTTGAATTTTAACACAGCCTTAAGAATTTTCGAACAAATTAAACATTTCACATTCTCCCCACTAACTCAAAAAAAATGCCTCTTCCTATTCATCCTTGAATGTACTACGTCCATGATTAGAAGACATTGCGAAAAGGTGGAACACGGCGACAAACACAATGATAATGGCAGTCCGCCACTGCTCTTCGTTTGCGCATAAACATTGAGTACAGTACAGGTGGGGATGGGTGAGGCGGAGCGCGCTCATTAAGTACTGGCTTCGGTTCCGTTCAGGGGCTTACTCGCGAGTACGCTTTTGGAGACGTCTGCTCTACTGTATATATATATATATGATATAGGCCTGTGATATGATATATATAATATGATATATGGTATGGTATGATGATATATGGTATGGTATGATGATATATGATATGATATGATATATGATATGATATGATATGATATATGATATGATATGATGTGATATGATATGATATGATATGATATGATATGATATGATATGATATGATATGATATGATATGATATGATATGATATGATTATGTGATGTATGATATGGTTTGGTATGTAATGGTATGATATATATGATATGTGATGTGAAATGTGATATGATATGACATGTGATAGGATACATAATATATGATATGATATGATATGATATGATATGATATGATATGATATGATATGATATGATATGATATGATATGATATGATTGATATATGATATGATATGATATGATATGATATGATATGATATGATATGATATGATTATGAGGATTGTCTTAGTAGTGTAACAGGAAATTAACGATGTGAAGGAATACCAACATCGAACAGAACATAATTATTATTTTCCTCAATGACAAAATAAACTTAACCTTTGCTACTGGACTTATTTGTGTTGGAACTGTGTGTACCGTGTGACGCACTTTTCTCTCCCATTTCACTTATCTGAAACCTCGAATATGCGGTTATCTTGAATCTCAAGGCATTAGCCCTGTCGCGACATGTCGGTCCAAATGGCGACAGATGGAACGCATCGGAGGGAGTTCTCTTCACTAGAGCTTCCGGAGTGCCCGCGAGTGTCACGCGAAAATGTGTTCTATGAGAGAGAGAGAGAGAGACAGGGGCCAAGAGAGAGGGAACGACATGGGGCATTCAGTGAATTATTCATCACTGAGTTTCTATACGTTTTCCATATTTACAAGGCAGGTCGCGAAATGAAACCACGGTATTCTAATGAAGCTCATACTGAACTGTAGACTTGACCGAGTACGTTCACGGTGAGCCATTTTTCCAATAAGTAAATTTTAAAATCTGAATGTAAACGAAGACTTGAATTCGATTTCACTGTGGGCACACAAATTTGGATTAAGGTTAAATCCAGAGAAATCGCAAGCAATCGTAATGGGACATAATCGCCTACGAAGCACTCTTGATAGTAGTACTATACCACATATAATATTGAATGGGATTATTGTTAAATACAGTGAAACCGTTAAAAATCTTGGCATTTTTATGAATAGGGATCTAAATTGGAACACTCAAGTAACACACATTTGCAAAAAAATATTTTCTCAACTTCACTCCTTGTTCCATATGGAAGAATTTCTACCACTTAGTCTAAAAAAGAATCTTATTCAGACGCTTGTAATGCCCCATTTTGATTATTGCGATTCCTTACTAACTAATGTAAGTTCGCTCTTAGCTGAGAGACTACAACGTGTTCATAATGTGTGCATACGATTCATCTGCAATACTCGTAAATTTGACCATATAACACCTTCCCTCCAGTTACTTTCATGGGTGCGTCTGAAGGAACGAAGAACAATACATTCACTGTCTCTTCTGTTTAGAATCATGCATACCTCTACTCCGAATTAT
The DNA here is from genome assembly GCF_040183065.1 of Periplaneta americana. Taxonomy (NCBI): domain Eukaryota; kingdom Metazoa; phylum Arthropoda; class Insecta; order Blattodea; family Blattidae; genus Periplaneta; species Periplaneta americana. The sequence goes on along the minus strand of NC_091120.1, from coordinate 34,780,488 downwards.
CTGTTATCGCGCTTTCAATTTCTTACAACTCTTCGAAACCGACATCAAGCACTTCTTTCTATCCCTCATCATAGAACGTCTTTATACTCATGTTCCTATACTGTAGAAATACCTCGCCTCTGGAATTCGTTACCTAATGACGTCAGGGACTGCCGGACTTTATCACAATTCAAAATTAAATTGGAAAATTTTGTCTTAGTTAATGTTTTTAGGTATTGCTAGAAGTATTGATTTGTGTTTTCTTTTTCTTTTTTAATCTAGATTACAGACATGGACAAATTATTAGCAAATTGAAGATTTTTATTATATATATATATTTTTTTTAATGTGATTCTTCAATTTAGACTACACTTGACATTTTTGTGTATTTCCAAATTATTAGCAAAATTGAAGATTTGTACTGTATATTTTTAGAAAATTTAACTCTTCAATTTGGACTACATTTGATATTTTTGCATATTTACAAATTATTAGCAAAACTGAAGGTTTTTATTATATATTTTTACAAAATTCGATTCTTCAATTTGGAATACAGTTGACATTTTGGATATTTTTTTAAATTATTAGCAAAACTGAAGATTTTTATTTTATAGTTTTACAAAATTTGACTCTTCAATTTAGACTGTCTTTGACATTTTTGCTAATTTACAAATTATTAACAAAATTGAAGATTTTTATTATGTACTAGCCGTACCCGTGCGCTCCGCTGCACCCGTTAGAAATAAATATAAAGTAATTACATAATTAAAATACGACATTTGATAAGGGTAAATCGTTTATTATGTTACTTAATTTAAATTGTATTTGCATAATTAAAATGCGATAATTTTGATCCAGAGACCACTCATTTGGCCATAAAAATTATTTTAGGAAATACAGGAAACGAATATACAGAATTGCCTATCAAGTTTTCTGTGCATAAGAATCTATTTTAATCTTACCTGTCCTCGATTCACTCAGACGTTACTGTAATAACATTATAGCATTATGTCCACCTAGAGAAACTACACTTTCCAATGGTGAATTAATAATTAATTATACAAATCGGTTAATTTAGCTTCTGATATTACTTCATAAAAACTCAGAAACATTATCTGTAGGCTATCTTTCATAGCTTTCGATTGTTGCTGTCCAAGGCCCCTTATAGATGAAGTCATTTGTTTTTTAATTCATTACACGGCCTTAGATGGCAGTTATTCTAATTTTAAAACTCATTTATCTCATTAAATATCAGTCCTAACAAATTTTTCAAGGAATAAAACTTATCGTAAATTATTTTGAAAGAAACTTTTGTTATGTAACATTTTTCACAAAAATCAATAATAAGCGAGATATTTCGATTTATTTAATTCAGGCCCCCTTATAACCCCCCTTTTAAATAATGTATTTTGAATGCCATATAGCCTATAATCTAAGTTACAACGAACTTCATTTATATTCCAATTTTCATCGAAATCGGTTCAGCCATTATCGCGTGAAAAGGTAACAAACATACAGACAGACAGACAGACAGACATACAAACAAAAATTTAAAAAAAGCGATTTTCGGTTTCAGGGTGATTAATTATATATGTTCGGACCAATTATTTTTGGAAAATCGAAAATTACCAGAAAAATTTCGGCTACAGATTTATTATTAGTATAGATTTTTACAAAATTTAACTCTTCAACTTAAACTACATTTGACATTTTTGCATATTTCTGTCTATTGTAATGATAGAAATATGCAAAATTGTCAATTGTAGTCTAAATTGAAAAGTCAAATTTTGTAAACAGAATTATCATAAAAATCGTCAATTTTGTTAATAATTTGTCCACGTCTGTATAATTGCAAGTTTCTTGTTTATGTTAGTTAATTAGTTAGGATACAATTAATTATAATACTTAATCACTCATTTAAAGTTTGTGTCTCTGCAACCTGTATATATTTTTGTGTGGCTTTACTTTGCTTATAGTGTTTTTTCTCTCTCTCTTTATTTTTTGTGTAGATTTATTTTATATATAGTGTTTTTTTCTCTGTTTTTCTATATTATTGTATTTGTATTCCTGGTGTTGTGGAAGACAAGGCCTAATGGCCTTAACTACACCACAATAAATAAATAAATAAATACTAAATAAATAAATACTTCACGTCTTGTTTAGCTCGAATTCATCGAGTAGATTCATGGCACAAATTTATCACTCAAAAAACAACAAGCGGTTCCTACTGCAGCACTGAATATGCCACTCCATCTCCTGCGGCTACTTTCTTTTTAACAATTCAGAGAATAAAAGATTCCGCTAAATGAGGACGATTGGAAGGAGGGACGTAGGAATAGGTTTCGTGGCTCATAATCTCCTCGCAGAATAGACTCAAACAATCAAAGCCTGTGACACGCAGCTTAAGTAATGATTAGAAGAAATGCTGGAGGCTCTTTAATAGCGTGCTGCGATAATTAGGGATGGAACATAGCGAAAGTCTTTCCTTCCAGGAACCAACGTGATTCTTTCTCTGTATAAATAGAAGCAACTTGAGTACATTTCCATCTTCAACGCAAATATAAAATTACTCTGAGCATTTCTCCTTCGCAATAAAGTAGAAATATTTTATGTAATGAATTAATTATGATTGTTATACAGGGTGATTTATTTAATTTGCCCTTATTTATATTACGTTTTTATAAGTGCTGTTGATACGTCGTTTTAAGATAACAATGTCATAATACGAAGAATTTTTTTATTTCACACTACGTCGAATCTTGTACGTTTACGTTCTTCAAAAGAATGCAAAAAATGGAACTTTACAGTACTTGTATCATGTAACATACGTAGTCATACAATGTGTCTATCAAACGAAATCACAAATTTAAACATCAATAACTTTGTTGCCACTACACATAGGCCTACGTTTATTGTGTTTAATAAATAATAAGTTTTTAATTTATTTTATTAAATGTATTTATTTAAGCTGGTAGAGATAAGACCATCAGGCCTTCTCTTCCCCTCTACCAAGGGATTACACTACAATATTAAGAATACAATTACAATTTTAATTACAATTAATATTAGATTTACAAATACAATAACAATCAAAGTACTAAAAGATTAACTGATTAATAATAGCTAGAGAGTTTATTGTAAAAGTTAAGAAGAGAGAAAAAAAAATTAATTAAATAAAAAGTAAACCTATTCTACGCAGTAAGAAAATGCTTAATAAGTTTGCTTTTGAACGCTACTAAATTCCGACAGTCTCTGATGTCACTGGGTAGGGTATCCCACAAGCGCGAGAGCGAGATTGTGTATGATGATGAATACGATGATGTCTTATATTTTTATGTTAACTTTCGATATTGTTGAAGGATGGATAGAACTTAGTGATTCAAGACGGTGCTCATCCCGTCTGATTCCGCCTCTGTACACAGTGCGTTGGACGTTGTGCCACTGTCGCATATTCTGTGTCACAGTACATGAGGGTAGGCCACCAAAGGGAAAACTGAGAGGTAGAATTTAAACTGAGAGGATTCGATACGGCATCGGAACTGGAATCCGGTGTGGCTTAGTGGATAAAGCATCAGAACGTAGAGCTGAAAACACAGATTCGGTTCCCGGTGCTGGAGATATTTTTCTCTGTTCTATCCATTCTTCACCATATGGTAACGCAGAACTCCTGCACGGAAATATCATATGTACTTCGGTACATCATAATAATTCGATATTGTTGTTGAATTTTAGTTAAAGTTAAAATTAAAAAATGGCAAGATTGCAAGGTTCGTCATGTTGAGTGGTTATTGATAGAGATAAAAAATACATTACACAAGTTCAATGGAACTTCAAGGGAGTGCACAGAAGACGAAGTGCACTTTCCAGACGTGATAATAAATGTTGTTATGAAAGGTTTATAGAAGAAGGCAGTGCAGGAAAGGCATTTCGCCCAGGAAGACTGACTGTACCAGAAGATAAGATTGAATCCATAAGCGAAGCATCTCAACACAGCCCTACGAAATGAATTTTCCGAGGATCACGGGAGCTGCAGAGTCCAAGAAACTTCAAACTACCGTAATCTTTTGTAAATATTATGTGCCAAATAGAATCAATAAATGAGGAGCTCATTTTCAAAACGTCTCTTGTCCACCTTATAACGAAAATGAATTTCCTGTGTCCATGCATTCTTGAAATATAACGCTACATACAACTGTCATGATTTGGCTTCAGAATGTCTCTAAACGAATAAGATCTTGCGTTAAAAGTGACTATTGGAATCAAACTGACTCTTATCCGCAGCAAAATGCGACAAAATATTAGTTCCAGCTTTGGAATCAAAGAGTCTCATGCTCCCACTTGATTTCAAATGTACCCAGTCTCTTTGGTTTCATAATATCTCTTGTCTAGCTAGTAAGAAATTTTAGATTTAGAAACGTTTTTCGTGATTTCCTACAAAGTTATGGGAATTGACAAGGGTCGTTTTGAAAATATGCTCCTCAAACTTGAATAGTTGTGAAGTTGAGCTTAATTTTGTGACATTATTTTATAGACACACTGTATGTCATATACGTAATCATGTACCATATATCTTATCTGACTATGTATCACACATTATGTCTAATTATAAATCACTTATGATACCTTATAATTTATAAACGATATACTGCATATACCAGATAATACACCAGATTTAATATAATTGTTGTTCCTGCAATAACTCCTATGTGCGAAATATAAAATTTTTCAGTAGGAAGAAAAAACACATTTATTCATCCTATGGCAGCCGTACATAGGAGACTGTGAATTCTTACATTTTCGAAACGAAGAAATATAATTACATATAGGAGGTTTTATTATTTTCTGTATCACTATTTAAGTTATTTAATAGAGCAAAAATCTGAAATCGATAAATATGTCACATAGGAGTTATTGCAGGAACAACGACGATATAATACTAAATTGTAAATTATTTATATTATCATACCAAATCTTATCATATATTACATATCATACACATGATATGTCACATATACCAAAACTTATACAGGTATTGCATATCATATCAAATCTTATATCACATAAGTTACCATACCTAATCACGTATCACAGGCCTGGGCGTTAATGCCTCAGTAGAGTCATGTAGACTACTTCTTAACTTCTCACTCCACGTTCCTCGGACCGATACGAGTAGACAGGAAGACAAGCATTGCTTAGTGACGGATTGTTATAAGGCAGGCATCATATCTTTCGGCTTTCGCTCGTCGTCTAAACTCCACACTGATGCACAGTGTCTTACTGTGTGTTTGTTTCTAACGCGGTGTAAGCGAAAAGGACATGGGCGGGGCTATTTTTCCTTTTCCCTTCCCCGTTATGCCAGCGATGACGTATCACATATCTTCCTAATCATTTATCACATATTGTACCTAGTGACATATCACATATCAAACTTAATTACACTATATTACATGTACTTAATAATTTATTACATATCGCGCCTAATAAAAACCACGTATCATACTGAATCTTGTACCACATGCTGTAATCATACCTGATCAAAACCACATATTGTACCTAATCACATGTCAATATCGCACCTATTTATATATTACATGCCGTTCTTAGTCACGTGTTACATATCGCATCTAGGCATATATCGCATATTGTATTTACATACTTATACAGGGTGATTCACAAGAATTTACCGTTCCTTATAGAGCTTATTTCCGAAGACATTCTGAGCAAAAAAATCATATAAACATTTGTCATAATCTCAATATTTTCAGGATTACACTGATTTGAAGTTGTTGGTAAAATGCCATTATTCTTGAGTTTCAAGGGTAAAAGAATATTACAGATAAAGAATGAACTATTCAGAAGTATCATTTCTTTTTTTTTTTTAGCAAATATTCTGAAGCTAGAAATGTGTTGTGAATTTCATAGTTGCTTCGTACAGAATTTTTTTCGATTTTTAACTACAAAAGTATATTTTCATACACATTTATCACAAGAATTGTTACAAATCACGCCATTCTTGTAGATTCTTTAAGACTGTACATTAGGACGCATAATCAAACTGTAAAGAATCAAGTTCCTGAAGTCGTATGATTTGTAACAATTTTTGTGATAAGTGTGTAAGAATGATGTCATTTTTAGTTAAAAATTGAAAAACAAGATCTGTACAAAGCAATTAACAACACATTTTTAGTTTCAGAACACTAGTCAATTAAACAAATGACTCTTCTGAATAGTTCATTCTTTATTTGTAATATATTTTTACCCTTTAAACTAAAGAAAAAAGACATTTCACTAACAACTTCAAATTAGTGTAGCTCTGAAAATACTGAGATTAGGACAAATGTTTATATGACATTTTTTGCTCAGAATGTCTTCGGAAATAAGCTCCGTAAGGGATAGTAATTCCTCATGAATTACCCTGTATATCGTATGTATTCATGTATCACAATTGTATCTAATCTAGTATCGTATATCGTGTCTAATCTTACATCACATATCATTCCTATTCATGTATCATAATGTGTACGTAATTATGTAGCATATTAAACAAGGTGTAAACGAAATAAATTGACAAAAATACTGGTGGTAGAGCATAAATAACTGAAGAAAATAGTCGGATAATATTTTTCTGTAACTGTCAAGGTTTTCCAGAAAAAATGTGTTTTGTGAGGCTAACGTTTTTGAAAAAGAGAATAGACAGTCACTATTTGCTTTGGTGAAGCAGTAGTTCGTTACTCTGGTGTCCCTCTGTTGTGTATTGGCATGTGTTGGGCCCAAGGTCATTGGCAATGTGAGTCACGTTCAGTCGAAATTTAAACACATAATTAGACTACTATCAATCTTAAAAACATGGTGTTTTACAAATTAAAAATAAAATGATAAGAAATAATTAAATTTCACTAGCCATCTTCTTCACTAGACCGATAGGTACCGTCTATATAATTTTAGCAGTTTATATAATTTACATTCTGTATATCGTACATAATGACGTAGGACTATTACATAACGTACCTTGTGATGTATCACATATACACTATCTACCAAAAAGTAATTGGGCACCGTTTTTGTCCCTTAAGAACCTCGTGCTACCACCTCTTGTTGCTATAACAGCAGCCACCCTGTCAGGCATGCTCTCCATTAGTTTGTGTAGGATATCCACTGGAATGCGTCGCCATTCCTCTTGCAACATGGCACTCAGTTGGACAATGGAAGTTGGCCGCATCTCTCGAGACCTCAATCGCCGGTCCAATTCGCCCGAAGGTGCTCAATGGGATTGAGATCAGGACTCCGTGCAGGCCAGTCCAACCGGTGAACATTATTGCCTGCATACCACTGCATAGTAGCCGACGAAACATGGGGCCAACTTCCATTGTCCAACTGAGTGCCATGTTGCAAGAGGAATGGCGACGCATTCCAGTGGATATCCTACACAAACTAGTGGAGAGCATGCCTGACAGGGTGACTGCTGTTATAGCAACAAGAGGTGGTACCATGAGGTTCTTAAGGGACAAAAACGGTTCCCAATTACTTTTTGGTAGATAGTGTACATTGTACCTGATGGTGTGTCACATATCGTACCTAGTCAATAATCATGATACCACAATAATATAGTAGACCTCTGTTACCGACAACTCGTTCATTTCGAACAGAGGCACAGTGGTCTAGAATGCAAATTTAGCGGGACATGTTAATAACTTTTCAGCTACCTCACAGATTTTTATGAAATTTTACACAGTAGTTACAGGTAGCATATATGTTTTGTATGCAAGCTCTCGTTACGTTGGTATAAGGGGAACTACCCCTTATAGGGGGGCGCACTTAGACAAAATTAGAAACTTTTCTCCTATCTGACAGATTTTTATGGAATTTTACAAAGCAGTTACAAGTAGCATATGTGTTTTGTATACAAGCTCTGATTACGTTCGTATAAGGGGAACTACCCCTTATAGGGGGCGCAATTAGACAAAATTAATAACTTTTCTCATATTTAACAGATTTTTATGAAATTTTACAGAGCAGTTACAAGTAGCATATATGTTTTGTATACAAGCTCTGATTACGTTCGTATAAGGGGAACTACCCCTTATAGGGGGCGCAATTAGACAAAATTAGTAACTTTTCTCCTATTTAACAGATTTTTATGAAATTTTACAAAGTAGTTACAGGTAGCATGTATGTTTTGTATACAAGCTCTCGTTACGTTGGTATAAGGGGAACTACCCCTTATAGGGGGTGAAATTAAACAAAATTAGTAACTTTTTTCCTATTTGATAGATTTGTATGAAATTTTACAAAACAGTTACAAGGAACATATATGTTTTGTATACAAGCTCTGATTACGTTGGCATAAGGAGAACTACCCCTTTTAGGTGGCACAATTAGACAAAATTAGTAACTTTTCTCCTATTTAACAGATCTTTATGAAATTTTATAAAGTAGTTACAGATAGCATTTATGTTTTGTATACAAGCTCTCATTACGTTGGTCTAAGTGTAACTACCCCTTTTAGGGGGCGCAATTAGACAAAATTAGTAACTTTTGTCCTATCTAACGGATTTTTATGAAATTTTATACAGTAGTTACACTTAGTACATTTGTTTTGTGTACAAACTCTGTTTACGTTGGTATGAGCAGAAGTACCCCTTACAGGGGGATCCATTTAGACAAAATCTTATGGGGGGGGGGGAATATAACATTTTAGGTACTATTGCACCTTTTGCACACTCGGAAAGCTTATTTGGTACATAATTAACAAGCTGTCATCTTGAATTCCCTGGATTATACTGCGGAAGCAGATTCGGTTCACAGATATTGAAATAACTGCAACCGAGAAAAATTGCACTACTGCACCTCGAAAGAATAGTGTTCATAAATTATTACTTCCGCAAATCTGCGCACCTTAAGACTAGATTTAAAATAGAGGTAAATAGTGGAGGAAGTGAAAAAAAATTATTTTTGGACGAACCAAAGGGTTTTTTTTTCTCTACCTTAGCAAAGCCTGCACTCAATGGTTATATTTATATTTTGTCCCGTGTCCATTCATGCTAATTTGACATGCTATAATAACATTAAATGTAACACAAACAAACAGTGTTACATACCTTAAGAACTACTTGACATGTTGATACCAAATATGAATGGAATCGACCACTTACAACAGAGTTACAGCACAAGGAAAACGGCAGACTCGCGGCGCTTGCTAAGAATGCTGGGTGGCGAAATGTGGCATGTTACCGGCTTCTTATCTCGGTATGCAGCCACCTCCACTGATTAAGATTATCAATTCAGTGTTACTCAGTTATATAGGGAAAATAATTTAAGGGTTTAATTTCATTTTTTTAAATGTAATTTTTCTCCATTTGTCCTCCTAAATATGGATTTTAGACCACTGTGAGAGGGCAGCATTCGCAGGTCCATGCCAGAGTTCGTATCCGCGGACTCTAGTCCGTGTACGTGAAACGGGCGCTGCTGGACAAACAGAAGACTCGCGGCGGCTGAGGACAAGCTGAGTTAGCAACATGTCACAGGAAGCATTGCTTGTACACGGGGACCGTAAATTCCGCGAGTATTTATTTTTGTGTGGGAGGATCGTTTTTATTTATAGAAGGAAGCAACGCAAAATATTTGTTGAGCGGACAGATTCTTTACTCTAGTAAAAAAATGTTATTTGCATAGGCATTATGCCACTCAATCTAATGGATATGCTACATAGAGTGGAAATGAGTGTGCTGAAGTGTTACAGCAGCTTAAACGGCAAATAACACCTGATGACTTCCAACTTTTAAATACTATCGAGCTTTACAAGGAATTCTGATTTGCGATTCAGGGACACAGCAAACCTTGTATCTGAGAGCGATATTTTTGTAATAAATAATCCGTCTTTCCATTAATATTGGGGGGTCTTTCATGATTGCAGTTTGAAACCATCTGCAGTGAAGTTGTGGACTGAAATGACACTCGGGAGGAAATTAAACACAGAATAAATATGGGAAATGCCTGTTATTATTCGGCTGAGAAGCTTTTGTCATCTAGTCTGCTGCCAAAAAATCTGAAAGTCAGAATTTATAGAACAGTTATATTACCGGTTGTTCTGTATCGTTGTGAAACTTGAGCTCTCACTTTGAGAGAGGAACAGAGATTAAGGGTATTTGAGAATAAGGTTCTTAGGAAAGTATTTGAGGCTAAGAGGGATGAAGTTACAGGAGAATGGAGAAAGTTACACAATGCAGAACTGCACGCATTGTATTCTTCACCTGACATAATTAGGAACATTAAATCCAGACGTTTGAGATGGGCAGGGTATGTAGCACTTATGGGCGAATCCAGAAATGCATATAGAGTATTAGTTGGGAGGCCGGAGGGAAAAAGACCTTTGGGGAGGCCGAGACGTAGATGGGAGGATAATATTAAAATGGATTTGAGGGAGGTGGGATATGATAGAGAGTGGATTAATCTTGCACAGAATAGGGACCGATGGTGGGCTTATGTGAGGGTGGCAATGAACCTCCGGGTTCCTTAAAAGCATTTGTAAGTAAGCAGTTGTGGAATGAAGAGCTCGGGTGACTTCCATTTAATTTTTAGGCAATATTTTCTGAAGTACACATACAAGCATGCCTCTCGCATACTGTGCTTATAAATGAATGTGAGAAGTTTGTTTTATTGATTGAAATAGGAAAATCTCGCCATAGAAGACAAATAACCTAAATTGCGGACTTATATTATGTATTGTTAAAGAATTGTTCCATATATTGAGAAATATTTTAGGGAAAGGGATTTAAAATATCATGAAAGTGATAAAGAATATGTAAGAGTCTAAGTCAATAAAGGACCAAGTAATGAATACCACATTATGAGATCATGAAAAAACTGTGCTCCGTTGCCGTTGTTGATTAAAAATAAAAAATGACGTAGGCCTACTACTTCTTGACGTGCTTAAAATCATGGTAGTACTAATTAATTTCTGTGGACTTTGCATTCTTTGTAGTAGGAAGTTTAAATTTGTTAACTTGTCTAGTTCCTGACTTTAGGTTGTCACTTGGACATTTCTTGTGTTAGCTCTTATGAATTACTTGAATGATTTTTCTGAAATGCTTGTAAGAAATATTGTTCCTTCGTTCTTATTTATTTGGTCTAAAATATCAAAGATTCAAAATAATTTATTCATATAACATAAGACATTTACATTCCATAATTATATTATTTATTGTTGCTTACATACTTTCATTCCTAATGAAACCATGACTTCATTTTACAGAATTGTGCAATACTATTTCCTCAAGATTGAGATATTTATGAAGGTTTCAATATCCTCCGAATGGCGTGCTGTACTTGTACAAGAGCGCGGCCGTTCGGCTACCCAATCATTCACAGAAAAGGACTGATATTTATTTATTTGTCTTTTTATTTATTTATTTCTTCGTTCGTTTACTTATTTGTTTGTCCATCCATCCATCTATGTATTTATTTATTTATGTATTTATTTATTTATATATATATTTATTTATTTATATATTTATTTATTTATGTATTTATTTATTTGCTTGTCCGTTAGTCCATCCTTCCATTTATTCATCATCCATTCATCTATTTATTTATTTGTCTTTTTATTTATTTATTTCTTCGTTCGTTTACTTATTTGTTTGTCCATCCATCCATCTATGTATTTATTTATTTATTTATTTATTTATTTATTTATTTATTTATTTATTTGTCCGTTAGTCCATCCTTCCATTCATTCATCATCCATCCATCTATGTATTTATTTATGTATTTATTTATTTATTCATTTATTTATTTATCCGTTAGTCCATCCTTCTATTCATTCATCATCCATCCATCTATTCATTTATTTGTTTGTCTTTTTATTTATTTATTTCTTCGTTCGTTTACTTATTTGTTTGTCCATCCATCCATCTATGTATTTATTTATTTATTTATTTATGTATTTATTTATTTATTCATTTATTTATTTATCCGTTAGTCCATCCTTCTATTCATTCATCATCCATCCATCTATTCATTTATTTGTTTGTCTTTTTATTTATTTATTTCTTCGTTCGTTTACTTATTTGTTTGTACATCCATCCATCTATGTATTTATTTATTTATTTATTTATTTATTTATTTATTTGTCCGTTAGTCCATCCTTTCATTCATTCATCATCCATCCATCTATTTATTTATTTATTTGTTTGTCCGTTAGTCCATCCTTCCATTTATTCATCATCCATTCATCTATTTATTTATTTGTCTTTTTATTTATTTATTTCTTCGTTCGTTTACTTATTTGTTTGTCCATCCATCCATCTATGTATTTATTTATTTATTTATTTATTTATTTGTTTGTTTGTCCGTTAGTCCATCCTTCCATTCATTCATCATCCATTCATCTATGTATTTATTTATTTATTTATTTATTTATTTATTTATTTGTCCGTTAGTCCATCCTTTCATTCATTCACCATCCATTCATCTATGTATTTATTTATTTATTTATTTGTCCGTTAGTCCATCCTTTCATTCATTCATCATCCATCCATCTATGTATTTATTTATTTATTTGTTTGTCCGTTAGTCCATCCTTCCATTCATTCATCATCCATCCATCTATTTATTTATTTGTCTTTTTATTTATTTATTTCTTCGTTCGTTTACTTAATTGTTTGTCCATCCATCCATCTATGTATTTATTTATTTATTTATTTATTTATTTATTTATTTGTCCGTTAGTCCATCCTTCCATTCATTCATCATCCATCCATCTATTTATTTATTTGTCTTTTTATTTATTTATTTCTTCGTTCGTTTACTAATTTGTTTGTCCATCCATCTATGTATTTATTTATTTATTTATTTATTTATTTATTTATTTATTTGTCTGTTAGTCCATCCTTCCATTCATTCATCATCCATCCATCTATTTATTTATTTGTCTTTTTGTTTATTTATTTCTTCGTTCGTTTACTTATTTGTTTGTCCATCCATCCATCTATGTATTTATTTATTTATTTATTTATTTATTTATTTATTTATTTATTTATTTATTTATTTATTTATTTATTTATTTATTTGTCCGTTAGTCCATCCTTCCATTCATTCATCATCCATCCATCTATTTATTTATTTGTCTTTTTATTTATTTATTTCTTCGTTCGTTTACTTATTTGTTTGTCCATCCGTCCATCTATGTATTTATTTATTTATTTGTGTATTTATTTATTTATTTACTTATTTAGTTATTTATTTATTTAGTTATTCATTCATTCATTCATTTATTTACTGGTCTGTTTTAAGGATGACGGTGTATTGCAGACTCTTACTTTCGAATTGACACGATTTTTTGTACACAACTATGAAGGAAAAAATTGGGAGGAGAAACAGGACTCGATCATTCAGTTGATGTCTTCTAAAACAACAAATCAATTTTTGTTTTGAAAGAAAAATAGACCTCTGATACAATGGAACTCCTTACGGAATCTATGATGAGCAGAATTTCCATTAAACTTTTCAGAAATCTCGTGACACTGAAAGGCACATACAAATCATCAGCTCAACATTCATTAATAAAGCCATGAAGTAGATCACATCCACTTTTGTATGAGGCAAAACAACCTACATTGTTCGAAGCCGTCTTTCTCTCCTGTATTTCCACGTCTTCAGACTCCTTACATGTGTGAGCACACAAGGGTACTACGGTACGTGGTAAGTGTTGTAGAACAGATGTTGATTTCTGAAGTCTTTGGCCTTCTTTTTTGCCACGCTCGAGGAGAATTCGCAATGCTGCCTGAACTCGAGGTGTACTTGAGCATTTAAAAATACCCACGCGTCTCTCAGCTGTATTGAGACCGACCTTATGTAGGCTATTTTTAAATGAATGAGATGTAAATAGAGCAATAATTTCTCTAAGGACATCCTTCAAGTTCAGGCTTGTATCCGGTGTAAAACTTATTCCAGTGCCACATTTCAAGTTCAAGTGTTGAGATTAAAGTTGACAGGCCCATTATTAAGGAAATATGAATATCCCATTGGCTTTATTTATACACTTCTTGTTTCATACGTTTCAATTATGATAAATATTACGATGAAGCAGTGAAAAAATTGAAAGGAAATACAAAATTTCAGCATCCCTGATGTCGAGAAAATGATTTTGGGCATCTCGTCTGTATGTTAAAAATTATCTTTATCCAACTAAATATTGATACTAAATCCAGACCTAGATAATTTCAATTTTGGTAAATTTAAGAATAAAATTAAGCAAATTGACAGACATAACACAGTCCGCTCAGTAATTGCTAACAGATTGAGGGAACATGGTGAATACGAAGTATATGGGGAAGTTCAATGTCTTCCTACGGAAGGATCTACACGGCGTGCTGACATCATAATAAAAAAAAAACTGGGCTCATTCTTGACCCCACTGTAAGGTTCGAAATTAATGAAGATCAACCAAAGCAGGTACATGAAGAGAAACGCGCTATTTACCTTCCATGCTGTGATGATCTCAGTCATAAATATAATATTCAAGATTGGAATGTCATTGGACTTATGTTTGGTGCGCGATCCAGTACTCAAAAAATTAAAGGTTCCTGATAAGACTCTTCAGACAATTGCATCAACCATTTTAAAATCTTCATTGGACATCATCAATCACCATCTCCATTCATCTTTATAATATTCAATGTATATTATTTATTTTCAATAAATTTTTATCGTTTTGATAGCTACCAAATCTTGTCGCAGAATATTATTTTTTTAAAATTTCATTATTTTTTTAACATTAATTTACATTTTCTTTTTTGTTCATTTGAATTGATTAGGATGCCGATATTTTAAATCCAAGATTTGGACGGCTATCATTTCGATTATATTCTCTCTCATTTCAATTTTTTATATTTTATTTTTCTTTATATATATATATATATATATATATATATATAAAATATAATGTGTAGAAGCTTATATAATATATACAGGGTGTGTCATTTATCTTCTCCACCTCAAATAAATTTTATGTTTGGGCTGAAATTGAAAATATTTTTGTAAGTTATTTTACAAGAGGCTAACATAAGTATGGAGATTTTGTTCATGTAACTGCATTCATCACTTCTTCAAATAGCACCATATAATTTAACTATGGCCAATGAATTATACGCTCTTTAAGTCGAGTATAAAAATGTATCACAAGACTACCATCCGAAATAATAACAATAACACAACGAAACTAATGGTGGTGCCCCATATATCTTGTGCTTCTCAAATAACTTTTATGTTTGCATTAGAATTGAAAATATTTTTGTAAGTTATTTTACAACAAGGGACTAACATAAGTATGGAGATTTCGTTCATGTAACTATATTCTTGTATAAGATACAATTGACGTCATCAACAACGAAACCAATGGTAATGTTCGATTTATCTTGTGCACCTCAAATAACTTTTATGTTTGGATCTGTATTGATAATATTTTTTGGGAGTTATTTTACAAGGGGCTAAAATAAATATGAAGATTTTTTCATGTAACTGCTTTTGTTACACAAGACACAAGTGACGTCATCATTTTTTTTCAAATAGCACGACAAATTTTTTCATGTTACATTACTTATTCTCTTTCAGACGAATTAAAAATTTATCTTTAGACCTTTCTGTATCAAGACATAACGTACTTCCAAGTGATAATTCGAAATGAGCAGAATGTCTTATACACAGCATATTGTACATGAAACAATGATACTTTTTATCTTTATAATTTATCTTTTGTTATTATTGTACTAAATTTTGTAGGCAAGTGTTACTGAATTTTTGTTATATTGCACTTTAGCATAAAATTATTTATAGAAACTGTCCCCTAACATGAGCTTGCAGCCACCGGGGTAGCTCAGTCGGCTAAGGCGTTTGCCTTCCGATTCAGAGTTGCGCTCGGGCGTGCGTTGATTTCCCGCTTTGGCTGATTATCTGTTTGGGTTTTTTCCGACGTTTTCCCCAACAGTAAGGCGAATGTCAGGTAACCTATGGCGAATCCTTGGCCTTATCTCGCCAAATATCATCTCGCTATCACCAATCCCATCGACGCTAAATAACTCAGTAGTTGATACAACGTCATTAAATAGTCGAGTAAAGAAAACGCTCGTGGAGTAGTATGAAGTCCATTGTATTTCATATATTAATATGCAATGCAGTCACCACTAAAGAATCAGAACATTTCACGTAGAATCACAAATTTTTAAATCGGGATTCACTCCAGTGTCACGTCGATATTGTGAATAAAATAGAACATTATCTAGTGAAGAATTGTTTTCAGAACATTTGAGGAGTAATAGTAGGAGGAAGAAGAATAAACTGTATAAGATTTGTTGATGAAATGGCGTTGTTAGCAGGAGAGGAGATGATATTAAGGGATATGCTACTGGAGCTAAATGACTGCTGTGAGCATATGGGATGAAGATAAATGCCAACAAGACGAAGACCACGGCCATAGGAAGAGAAGTAAAGAAGGTAAACTTGCAAATTCTAAATGAGGTAGTAGAGCAAGTGGAATCCTTCAGGTACTTGGAGTATACTATAAGCAGTAACATGAGCTGTTCCCAAGAAGTCAAAAGGAGAATAGCAATGGCAAAGAAAGCTTTTTTTAAAAAAAAAAGGAGCATCTTCTGCGGACCTCTTGAGAAAGAACTAAGGAAGAGACCAGTGAAGTGCTTTGTGTGGAGTGTAGTATTGTATGGTGCAGAAACATGGACGTTACGAAAAAGTGAAGAGAAGCGAATAGAAGCATTTTTTAAATGTGGATATGGAGAAGAATGGAGCGTGTGAAATGGACGGGCAGAGTAAGAAACGAAGCTGTGTTAGAAAGATGAAGAAAGAATGATACTGAAACTGATCAGAAAGAGGAAAATAAATTGGCTGGGTCACTGGTTGAGAAGAAACTGCCTTCTGAAGGATGCACTGGAAGGAATGGTGAACGGGAGAAGAGTTCGGGACAGAATAAGATATCAGGTGATGGACGACATTAAGATATGTGGATCATATACGGAGACAAAGAGGAAGGCAGAAAATAGGAAAGATTGGAGAATGCTGGGTTTACAGTGAAAGACCTGCCCTTAGGCAGAACATCATGAATGAATGAAATTGAAATAGCTTGTGCCTCTAACAAGTGGATTATTAATGTTAATAAAATGAGATGAGATGAGATGAGATGAGATGAGATGAGATGAGATGAGATGAGATGAGATGAGATGAGATGAGATGAGATGAGATGAGATGAGATGATGAGATGATGAGATGAGATGAGATGCCCTCCTGTAATATTTGTGCCGTTAAGGAGATGAGATGAGATGAGATGCCCTCCTGTAATATTTGTGCCGTTAAGGAGATGAGATGAGATGAGATGAGATGAGATGAGATGAGATGCTCTCCTGTAGTATTTGTGCCGTGAAAGAGATGAGATGAGATGAGATGAGATGAGATGCTCTCCTGTAATATTTGTGCCGTGAAGGAGATGAGATGAAATGAGATTCTCTCCTGTAATATTTGTGCCGTGAAGGAGATGAGATGAGATGAGATGAGATGAGATGAGATGAGATGAGATGAGATGAGATGAGATGAGATGAGATGAGATGCTCTCCTGTAATATTTGTGCCGTGAAGGAGATGAAATGAGATGAGATGCTCTTCTGTAATATTTGTGCCGTGAATGAGATGAGATGAGATGCTCTCCTGTAATATTTGTGCTGTGAAGGAGATGAGATGAGATGAGATGAGGTGCTCTCCTGTAATATTTGTGCCGTGAATGAGATGAGATGATGAGATGAGATGAGATGCTCTCCTGTAATATTTGTGTCGAGAAGGAGATGAGATGAGATGCTCTCCTGTAATATTTGTGCCGTGAAGGAGATGAGATGAGATGAGATGAGATGAGATGAGATGAGATGAGATGAGATGAGATGAGATGAGATGAGATGAGATGAGATGAGATGAGATGCTCTCCTGTAATATTTGTGCCGTGAAGAAACTTTCTTCCTCTGTAAGAATATTTTGGAAGGTAACCGAGAAAGTTTCACTTCAGGAAACTTTGTAATATTGCCAATTGTGTAAAAAAACATAGTTTTAATGTAAATTATGACGAGCTTATATGCCGTCGAAAGCTATTACTAGTCCTATAGAGCGCTTAGTAGGCCTACGAACCTGCACGTCAAACAGTCCACGGTCGAGACAGCAAGAGCAGTCTCGGATTCTAGGAAACAGTTTATTAATATTTTCATAAGAATATGCATTTTACATTATCAACTGAATCGCGTTTCAAAACATTGCTAACTCATCATGGTCGTCTTCTAAGTTAACACTCGGTAGTCAATTACAAACTTACATCACGGCCTCCAATCCATCAATCCTACAATCTGATGAGCACCGATGAACTTCGTCACACAAATTTCTGACCATCTGAACTAAGCAAGTCAAACTTACGGACACAGAGTAATCGCCGCCCTAGATCGCGCAAGCGGTAGAGGCAAAGAATGTCTTCATCGCTTGGTATGAAGGGTTATGGGTTCGAGTACCGCCTAGGTTCGGTGTTTAATAGTAGTTTATGAAAACGGAAAACAGAAAAAAAAAACAAAAGAACACCGAAAAATAAAAATAAAAGTAGTCGGTGAGTTCTTCAGGTAGGTACTTCTTACCTTAGAAGTCAGAAGGAACAAAGTCCAAAATCTCCATTTTGAGATGTGGTGAGGTGAATGTTTCACTTTGCATACAGCTTTATGACTTATTTCTTCTGAATATCAACACATCCTATATACGCAATTGTCCATCTGAGCAATACTGGAATACCAATGTCGAAACAAGCATAAAATGCTATATTTGAATCAACCATAACCTGAAAATCCATGTTTTGGCGCCTACTTCGTTTTGCCTTCTGACGCAAGACATAAGAATCAGAATATTTAATACTTTCATATTTTCAAAACTACTAAAAATACTCTCACTTTGAGAGAGGAACATAGGTTAAGGGTGTTTGAGAATAAGGTTCTTAGGAAAATATTTGGCGTTAAGCGGGATGAAGTTACGGGAGAATGGAGAAAGTTACACAACGCAGAACTGCACGCATTGTATTCTTCACCTGACATAATTAGGAACATTAAATCCAGACGTTTGAGATGGGCAGGGCATGTAGCACGTAAGGACGAATCTAGAAATGCATATAGATTGTTAGTTGGGACCGGAGGGAAAAAGACCTTCGGGGAGGCTGAGACGTAGATGGGAGGATAATATTAAAATGGATTTGAGGGAGGTGGGATATGATTATAGAGAGTGGATTAATCTTGCACAGGATAGGGACCGATGGCGGGCTTATGTGAGGGCGGCAATGAATCTCCGGGTTCCTTAAAATCTATTTGTAAGTAAGTTGTACTAAAGATAAATGTAACTTTGCCACTATATGAACCATTTTAAGAATGATTTAAATACATATTGTTGTTGTTGTTTAGTCAACTGTCCGAAGACAGGTCTGAACCTCACAAGTGATAACAAGTCACTACTTATGAGGCAACTAGGCCAGAAGACAGTTCCTTTTCCCCTCCATTGCATATATCGCCGACTAGCTACATATTTCACTAATCAGACTTCAGATGCATACAAACAATTGTTCTTCGTCTGACACATATCGTCAAGTGAGACGTACTGCCTGATAATACAATATATGTACAATATCAGCCAGAACCTCAATCACTGCATATGGTAAGGAATAATTTTTTCACATATTTATTTATGAAAAACTATTTTTCAGGGGCTGCATTCTGATTTTTGGTATTATTTTCATTCATTTAGGTGCACTTTTTTCAGGAACTAATTTACACACCTTAATCAAACTTTTACTATACTACATTTTAAGGATAAATTCTACAATTTCCAGCTAAAATTACACAGAGTTTCGAAATTAAATTTTGGTTCAATGCTTTTAATATCAACGGGTAATTCTGATTGATTGTTGGCTTCTGTTAAAGGATCTGACGTCAGATTTTGCCTATCACGTATGAAAAAATATGTATAATGATTTGAAAAATTGTCATAGTTATAGCTCCATTCATGCAATATTAACACATTTATATACATAAATCAAGTAATCTTTGAAAATGTCTACACAGTAAACAAAATCAATCAGCACTATGTTGTTCATATTCACAATTTAGGTTCAACTCATTCCAAGTCTCGTGCAGACACTTCATTTTTCAATACCGCTTCCTCTTCATCTGGAAGTTCTGTCTTCGAGATTGAGACAATCTTGTTGCAACTCCACATTGTCTCTTTTCATAAACCAACAGTAGTCAGTCATCATCACTTCATCCCACCTGCCTTGATAACGCTTTTCCATTTCTTTCATGTCTTGATGAACCCTTTCTCCGTGTTCTTCGCTGTAATATGCAAAACAATCAGGGAAGAAGTCAAGATGGCTATGAAGGAAATGGATTTTAATGCTCATATTGTATCCTAAATTTTTTATAGGTACCAACATATTTTCTACAATGTTTTTTTTTTATCTAGATGTTTCCTATTCTCCAAGAAATTGTCAACCATATTCTTAAATTCTGTCTAAACCAGTCGTTCTTCATGAGTCATTAAATTTTCAAAGTAGGTATTCATCTTTCATCAAATTTCTTATGTCTCACAAATATCCCTTCTTTAAGTTTAGCCTCAGAGAGGAAGGAAAATTTAGAACTTATGTATTTAAAACAATCACCATCTTTATGCAATGCTTTTACAAACAGTTTTATTATTTTCAGTTTAACGTGAAGAGGCGGAAAGATGATCTCTCGGTTCACCAGACATTCTCTAATTCTATTTTTCTCCCCCGGGAATTCATTGTTTCACAGTTGATCGTGTTCAATCACTTTACGATAGATTATATCGATTGCAGTATATGAGTACGCGCGAAATTTAAAAAAAAGTGAACTTACGAAGTTACATAAAAACTGTGGATGTTTGACGAAAACGGATTTCATTTTTGCAGAGACCATGAGAAAGTTATTCAGAATGACCCTTCGTCATGTAAAGCGCCAGAACATGGCAACCCTGTGTGTTTCAGTTGTTTATTTTAAAATTATTTTTATATTTCAGAAATATCATTATTTTTTATTTAACTAATATGTTTATTTTTTTTATCAAATTATAGTTGTATATTGTCAGAAATGTCCTTTACCCCAAAATGAATAAAATTGACAGCTATAGTCGAAACAGTATCTGGATAAAACTGCACCTGAATGAGTGCAAACAACAAAAAATTCAGAGTGTAGAGTCTGAATTTGTTTAATAAATAAACCTACGAAAAAGAGTTATTGTTTACTATCCGCATTAAATGATTCTTAATTTTCTTTATGCTCGACAATGCCGAAATGTAGTAATTATACACCTGGTAGCAGTCCTTTAATGCATGTCATTAAAGTACACCTACCCCTTAAAGTTCAGGTTTTCGATTATTCTCGGATATGCAATTGAAAGATAACGAGGGAAACGTCACGGAGGCTGGAAATCCAATACTGTGGCAGAAGGTTATGTTCTGTTTCTATAATAATTAGCGTTAATTGTAAATAATATTCAAATAAATTCAATTTGTCATCTTGTTTTTCAATTCTAAATCAATTTCCAGGTTATACCAAAATTAGTTCATGTTATTCTCTACATCAAGGTCAATGACATTATTGTTCCTCGGAAAAAATCAATACTTTGGCGTCTGCGCACATCTCACACGAGCTATACACAAGGTCACTTCCGATCTTGAGTCAGATACAAATAAAATGAATACTTCTGAATAATTTCAAGTTAGAAATATGGTCGAGCATAAAAAGTCGTATGAAACTTGCCTAAAATGGTAATTAAGACGCTCGTATGAAAATTATGAAACGAGCGCAACCGAGTTTCATAAACAAACATACTTGCGTCTTAATTACTATCATTATAGGCTCGTTCATAATGTACTATTACTGTATATTGTAGCAAAGTTTAATTTATTATATTGTAGCAAAGTTTAATTTAATTATCTTTAGTGGTATTAAAATACAAAGGTTTACTTTAAAATATTCTCTTTCGAGTGCTTAAAGTATAACTCGAAACCCGACTATCCATTGTTCTTACGTCGCTATATATAATTCATTCTAAAACTCATGGTTTATTCAAAAATATTATGGCGAACTATATCCCTTTTCATTCGTTTGTTTTCATATGTGAAAGATTTTCCTCGGCGTTCTACCATACTACTGCTATCATGCAAAACATTTTCAACGGTTTGAACACTGGCTTGTTTATTTGAAGTTGAAGCAACATGATTAGCTACAGACTGAGAACACGAAAAGGGTTCTTTCACCTCAAATAACCGTTTCCTTGAAGTAAGCAACTTTGGACATTTCTTACGTTGTTTGTTACTTGTGCTACTTTCTTCTCTTCGTGCCAATTAACAACATTCCGAAGTGTTGAGAAGTTTAGTTTCAAAATCGTCATAATTTGTTGGTAACTGTTAACCTTTTGTCCCGCACAGCTACTGGAAATTCATTTTTTCTTGTGGGATGCGATGCTCTAACTTGAATTACCTTCTTTATAGAGATGGTATTTTTACGAAATTATGATAACTGCAAAAGTACCAAAATACTTTCAAAATAAATAATTTTATGTTTAAAAACATGTTCATATAATATGCTTATATTATAAATGCCCAAATAATTATGAATTTATTGAGATAATGGGTAAAAGTCTGATGGTGGGAGCACGAGGTACCATACCCTCCTTCTTTGCCAACAAATGTAAAAACCTGGGGTTAACACACAGCATTGTGAAGGAAATAGCCATTAGTGCCCTCAAAGGATCGGTTCAGATGTTGAGAAATCACTTGTATGGGAGTGATAATGGAAATTTGAAGTTACCTTAACCGATGGCTGTTGATTGGTTTACATATCAATGCCAACAAATCCGTACTATTATTTTCTTGCGGTATATGGCATTCAAATCATTCTAACCTATCTGATAATTTTTTCCCCTCTTTCTTAACTGTAAATGAGCACAAACGCTACTTAGGTGTAAATTTTTCTGACATTTTGTATATTCGATTCCCTAAGCGTTTCAAATGTATATAATTTTACCTTTTAGGTGTATTTCCAAATTATGTAATACGCTTTGTCAAATCTGGTAACCTTTTCATAAGGGAAACTAAATTTATTTATTTATTTTTGAAAACTAGAATAAATGATCTTCCAGATATCAACAACATTTTTAAGAAATCTGGCATTTCTAGATTCGAAGTATATATCTTAAATTGTAATGAATAATAATAATAATAATAATAATAATAATAATAATAATAATAATAATAATAATAATGTCATTACAGAAAATTGGAGAATTAGTACCACAGCAAATACCTTACTATAGTAATACCGGACAGCTGTATACTTGCAGCATTGACGTGAGTGCGAAATATCTCGGACTTGACATCTAGCTGAGCGGCGTGGAATTACGTCCACAAATACCAATATTAATTGAATAGTACCGTATTTAATGTAACATTATTTTACAATATCAAAGCTGCATAGTATGAGAAATATTACGTATTTTTTCTTTGCTTTAGTGAGACAAAATTAATTCTGACATTAAGAATAAATTTACAATAACGCTTTATATACCCATTGCTGACAACTTCAAAGATAAAAATGGTAGTAATGTGATGCTTGTAATAATTAGTAAAGGCATGTGGACAACAATAAAACTTAATTTGCTAAAACCTTAAAATTTCCAATATATTTAAACTTCTATTCATTTATTAGGCTTAAATGAAAAAAGCTAATTTTTATTGTTCTATGAACACAGAGATAAAGGCATTAGTCCTAATAAAGAATTTTGTTGACTCACGTTTTATGAACTCTCGGAAATCGAAAGTACGATTTGGAGCAGTTGTAATGCTGTAATTGTAGCAATTATAAACAGCACATATACACCCTGACATTTTAACACAGCACTAATTAATAAAACTATTACTAGCCCAGCAACAATATACATTGCAGTTGATTACAGCTTGTTTCGCGAGTATCTCCACACCGGCCGCCTAGGTAGCACCACCAGCGTCGTTCGCGCGCAGAACTGCTAGCTGTCCGGTATTATTATAGTAAGGTATTTGCCTTAACTTGGCAAAGCTTCATTTCTCACACTAGTTTATTAAACCTTGTCGGACCGTAAAGAAAACAACTATCGCAATGTCCATATTTGTATATATTGTACAATATTATAGTATTGTGAAATTTTAATTTTCCTACCAATTTTTTTCTATTGTTCTATTAAAAATA
The DNA here is from genome assembly GCF_040183065.1 of Periplaneta americana. Classification (NCBI taxonomy): domain Eukaryota; kingdom Metazoa; phylum Arthropoda; class Insecta; order Blattodea; family Blattidae; genus Periplaneta; species Periplaneta americana. The sequence continues at coordinate 34,756,202 of NC_091120.1, read as the reverse complement.
ATAGCATATAGTCTATTAACCTGTTGTATCCTAAGGGTTAAGTACTTCAGATTTAGAGTATGTTAAATTAACTGTCTCTGCCTTTATACTCCCCGCATTTATTAATCACATCCATTTGTGTACGAACAATAAATAATTCATTATTATGTTGCCGCATGCAATTCCCTTTTTTGTTTTATCGCGGCTAGCTGGATTCGAATCTAGTTTGTTTTAAACACATAATAATGTCAGTCATCCAAGACCTATTGTTGCAATTAAAGACGACACAGCATTTAGAAAAGTGTCACCAGATTTCTCACATTTCAAGCGCATAAACGTTTAACGTTGAAAATACAGGGTGATTCATTATTACGTATAAATACTTTGTGTGTGTAATGTAGAGGTGAAAGTAAGACTAAAACGTTCTGTGCAACTTTTTCTCAAAATCATTAATTTCAGAGTTAACGCCATTTTGCGTGGAACTTGCGCTCCCAAACAAAGAAAGGATAACACACCAAATGTAAACTAATTATCACTTTCGTACACTGCATTTGGACTTCAATACAATAACAACAAAAGTCACTAAATCCATATCATCAGCAGTCCACTTATGCACTTTTGTGAACTAAACCCAAACACAGTAAAGAATGTAAAGCAATTTCTTCTAGACTTTACACATTTGCACGATCTTAGTGTAATGCATGTTCAAAGTGCTGTCTCTCAACTTGAAGACATACCTGTGCTCGCCGCCTTAGTGATCTCTGAACGTTACACAGCCCGTTCAACTCATTACGAACAATTCGATGTTTTAGTACTTCTACGTTAGGTACAGCAAAGGCATACACTAACGACTTCAGGCGGCCCCAAAGGTAAAAGTCCAGAGTGTTCATGTCCGGTGATCTGGCTGGCCAAGGAGTTGGCCCTGCGCGGCCTATCCATTGATCTGGATACGCAGCATTGAGATACGCCCTTACGTTGCGGCAGTAATGCGCAGGAGCACCATCGTGCATAAGCCATAAGTTCACTCGCGTTGCAAGAGGGATATCGTGTAGCAGACCATGCAGTTCGCGTTCAAAGAATGCGCGGTAGATTTCCCCATTCAACCGCGGAGGTAGAACTCGAGGTCCGAGTAACTGATTCCCCACAATACCACACCAAATGTGTGGGAGAACAGTAATGCCTATGCAGTTACTATGACGTAGGTGCCATCTACTGGAACTCTGGAATTAAAAGTTTTGAGAAAAAGTTGTATAGAACGTTTTAGTCTTAGTTTCAGCTCTACAACACACACACAAAGTATTTGCACGTAATAATGAATCACTCTGTATATACAGAGTGTCTTAGGTGAATCCAAAATGCTTCGGGATAAGTTAATATAGTTTGGGTTAAACTAATGATGATGATGATGATAATAATAATAATAATAATAATAATAATAATAATAATAATAATAATAATAATAATAATAGCACCTGTCCTGCTGGCTTAGAAAATCACGGGAGTAAATGTGAAAATGCTAGATAATACGAGGTAGAGAATAACGTCAACTAGAGGACCTGCACAGTCAAGGTGTACAAGTAGATAAAGAAAGTGCTTCAAGTTCACCTAACCTGTTACTTTTCACTGCAGTCATTCACTACAGCCAGGTTACCTTGCAAGGACGCACGCGTTCTTGTGGCATTGCATCACTATGACTACTCACATTCACTGATTGCACTCAGTTGACTAGTCAATTGATTTCTGTCTTCCATTCGAGTATGAATTCATTTTATTTCCTCCTTTGTTTCTTTGTTTTTTTATTGTATACTTTCTCTACTTGCTACTTCTCTCTCTCTATCTCTCTCTCTCTCCATTTTTTTCATTGTTTCTGTCTTTTCTCGCTTAGATTTATCTTTTTCAATTTATTTCTGTCATTAATTAATCCAATAGTATATTTCTGTTTCCTTCTATATCTCTTCAATTATTATCTGTTCAGTTCATTTGCTCTCAAAATCGGTTCGTTTCTTTTCTCATTCCATTTTTATCGTACTGTTCTTCCCTCGTTCGTTTGTTCATTTTTATTATTAATTCTTTCATTTTTTAATCTGTTGCTTCCTCTCTTTTACACCGATGGTTTCACTTTAGGGAGATTCAACGAAACGCTTAAGCCATCACATGGTCTAATGATAATAATAATAATAATAATAATAATAATAATAATAATAATAATAATAATAATAATAATAATACTTACTTACTGGCTTTTAAGGAACCCGCAGGTTCATTGCTGCCCTCACATAAGCCCGCCATTGGTCCCTATCCTGAGCAAAATTAATCCATTCTCTTTCATCATATCCCACCTCCCTTAAATCCATTTTAATATTATCTTCCCACCTACGTCTCGGCCTCCCTAAAGGTCTTTTTCCCTCCGGCCTCCCAACTAACACTCTATATGCATTTCTGGATTCGCCCATACGTGTTACATGCCCTGCCCATCTCAAACGTCTGGATTTAATGTTCCTAATTATGTCAGGTGAAGAATACAATGCGTGCAGTTCTGTGTTGTGTAACTTTCTCCATTCTCCTGTAACGTCATCTCGCTTAGCCCCGAATATTTTCCTAAGCACCTTATTCTCAAACACCCTTAACCTATGTTCCTCTCTCAGAGTGAGAGTCTAAGTTTCACAACCATACAGAACAACCGGTAATATAACTGTTTTATAAATTCTAACTTTCAGATTTTTCGACAGCAGACTGTATGACAAAAGTTTCTCAACCGAATAATAACAGGCATTTCCCATATTTATTCTGTGTTTAATTTCCTCCCGAGTATCATTTATATTTGTTACTGTTGCTCCCAGATATTTGAACTTCTCCACCTCTTCAAAAGATAAATCTCCAATTTTTATATTTCCATTTCGTACAATATTCTGGTTACGAGACATAATCATATACTTTGTCTTTTCGGGATTTACTTCCAAACATATCTCTTTACTTGCTTCCAGTAAAATTCCCGTGTTTTCCCTAATCGTTTGTGGATTTTCTCCTAACATATTCACGTCATCCGCATAGACAAGCAGCTGATGTAACCCGTTCAATTCCAAACCCTCTCTGTTATCCTGGACTTTCCTAATGGCATACTCTAGAGCAAAGTTAAAAAGTAAAGGTGATAGTGCATCTCCTTGCTTTAGCCCACTGAGACACATTTTAATTAATCGAACTAGTTCCTTATGAATACCAAATTCAATAAGAATATCATATAAAATTTCTCTCTTAACCGAGTCATATACCTTTTTGAAATCTATGAATAACTGATGCACTGTACCCTTATACTCCCATTTTTTCTCCATTATCTGTCGAATACAAAGTATCTGGTCAATAGTTGATCTGTTACGCCTGAAACCATACTGATGATCCCCAATAATTTCATCTACATATGGAGTTAATCTTCTCAAAAGAATATTGGACAAAATTTTGTACGACGTCAACAAAAGTGATATTCCTCGAAAGTTACTACAGTTAGTCTTGTCCCCCTTCTTAAAGATAGGTACGATAATGGCCTCCTTCCATTATTCTGGTACAATTTCCTTTTCCCAAATAGCAATTACAAGCTTATAAATTTCGTTAGATAATGCGCTTCAACTCTCTTGTATTAATTATGCTGGAATTTGATCGATATCTGGAGACTTATAATTTTTCAGATTTTCTATAGCAATTTCGACTTCAGAAAGTGTGGGTTCGGGTATAAATGGCTCAGCAGTTTGTATGTCAATTTTGCCCGATCATTTGTATTTGGCCTATGTATATTTAGTAGTTGTCCAAAATAGTTTTTCCATCTGTTCAGGATTGAATGAGTGTCTGCAAGCAAGTCATCATTCTCATCCTTGATCACGTTTACCCTTGCCTGATAAATAATAATAATAATAATAATAATAATAATAATAATAATAATAATAATAATTTATTTTAGCTGGCAGAGTTAAGGCCGTAAGGCCTTCTCTTTCACTCAACCAGCAAAAAGTATACATACATATGTACCAACTTACAAAGAATTCAACAATTTGATTTAGATAAGACCTACCCTACATGTATACGAGAGTTATTTACGAATTAAACAACAAAATACTATGCACTATTAATTAAACACTGAAATACAAACTATGTAGCAGAATTAAGCTAAAATACATAGAATGTTAATATATTTCAAATAATGTTCGATAATAGAAAGAGATTATTATGAGACAATTTTGAAAATACAGCACTATCAGGATGCATGTCTAAAGGAAGGAGTAACAATGTAGACAGTGATAGTTTAAGTCAGTATGATTGGAGTGAAATGCTAAGAAGGTTATCTTTTAAGCTGTTTTGAAAAGTGTTTATTGTCTTGCAGCCCCTAATACTTTGTGACAGGGAATTCCATTTTCGCGAGGTGGATACTGTAAAAGATTATGAATAACGAGATGTTCTATGAAGAGGTATACTTAACGCACCACAGATAAATGATCTGGTATTTACGTCGTGGTTAGAGTATAGATGAGAGAAACGAGACGAAACGTAATTTGGTGTTGAAGTGTGCAGAATTCGAAAGAGCAATGACAAGGATTGTAAAGTTCTACGTTCTTTAAGTCGGAGCCACGAAAGACTTGCGAAGGACGGTGATATGTGATCATATCGTCGGATGTTGCATACGTATCTGACGCACATATTCTGAACTCGCTGTAACTTGACTGACAGTTCAGAACTTAGGTCACTTAACAAAACGTCACAATAATCGAAATGCGGCATTACTAGGGTTTGTACTAAGCCTGCCAAGTGCCGAGATTAAATTAATAACATTGTACTGTAACTTACAAGAATACCCTCCTAAATACTATAATAACTTAACATGCAAAACGCAGTCTTTGTGAGTCTGCTGACTGTATAATGGATTACATAATGTTATTACAATTTCTTGGAACACATGCTAATGAAACAGCAATAGCATGAATAAGATATCCAAACCAAATAACGCAATGCTATTTTGGTTATTCCCTAATGAATCACGGTACTGAAAGTCTGTTACTATGTCACAGTAAACAAAAGGAAGTCCATCGCTATGTTAGCACGTCTGACCGTGAAACGAGCTAGCCTGGGTTCAAATCCTATTTGGGACAAGTTACCTGCTTCGTGTTTCTGGGGTTTTCTCTCAACCAAGTAATAATAATAATAATAATAATAATAATAATAATAATAATAATAATAATAATGATAATAATAATTTTTATTGCTAGAATAAAGATACATATTGTTTTATTTATAAAAATCTCTCTAGCACCCGCAATCTTAGAAAAAAATTGTCGCACAGATTAATAAGTCCCAGAAAGGAGGCAGTGCGCATGATCAGATGATGAACGACCTGGTTCACAAGATAAGAGCTAGTTGAGGTAATGAAATTAATTTTTCGTGGTATGTCTGATCATGAGCACTGCCTCCTTTCTGTGACTTATAAAGTAGCTGTGCGACAAAACTTTTTTCTAAGACTGTACATTCGGATATTTCTTTACTTGAGCACAAGCATGTAAAATGCGAGCGAGAAATTCCTCCCTTGTTTCCAGTTTGCGCTTGTAGACCTCGCTTTCAAGTCAACCCCATACACAGTAACCAAATGGAGTAAGGTCGGGTGACCTCGGTGGCCAAGAAATGAATCCACCGCGACCGATCCAAAGCCCAGGTTACGTTTCATTGATCCTACCACAATCTAATGTCGTTTTGTTTGCGTCCGCATGTGAGTGCTGATGAAGGACATGAGACTGACGCCTGTGATTTTCAAACAGCTGTATGTCAGATACTGTTAAGAACAGGACATAATATGTTCATATAAAATTTTTTGTTCAGAATCACCAATATTATCACCCCTCACACCATGTACCTTTCCTCCTGACTCACCTGTATAATAATAATTAGACTCAATTAGTCTGAAGGAAGTTTGATTTTGGAACCATTTTCAAATTTCAACAACGTATTTATAAGAGCTACGATGCCAAGCCTCTGATAATAATCAGGCAAAGTTCCCTCTCAGCATCGAGCAACGCGCTGTCCGTCCAAGAAGACGGAGCAAAGCTGTGCGTGACCTTTCACCGCCATGAACGTGTGCAAATTCTCGTTGTTTACAGAGGTAACCGTTGAACAAGAGATACGGAGCGCGTTGGTAACAAGATTCTGACCTATTTCCTTCAAATAAGAAGACATATTTGGAATCACTGATTCTCACAAAGCTTTTTCGTTATCAGTTAATGATGTAAAACGAAGTACCCATATAGCGAAGACAGTAATGACGATTATCATTCAAAGACAGTGTCCACACCTGTGGAGCAACGGTTAACGTGTCTGACCGCGAAACCAGGTGACCCGGGTTCGAATCCCGGTCGGGAAAGTTACCTGGTTGAGGTTTTTTTCCGGGGTTTTCCCTCAAGTCAATATGAGCAAATGCTGGGTAACTATCGGTGCTGGACCTTGGACTCATTTCACGGGCATTATCAACTTCATCTTATTCAGACGCTACATAACCTACAGTCTTACTAATAAACCGTGTATAGTTTTTATACTAGACTTATGCAGAGTTGAGACAGAAAACTTTACTAATAAACCATGCAGAAGCGATGTACGTATAAACAGCCTGTAACTATACAATGGGAATTGCTTTGCAGTAGTTATATACACGAAACCCCTTGTTTAAGCGTTGTATATAGAGAAAAAATGGCCGCCCCTCTAACAGCTGTTCGTATCGACTGTCATTTTATGATGATGGTTGCCTAGTAACCAAAGAAGAACAAACCAAAGAGCACAGAATAATTAGAATAATATTACTGTAGCTTGTACTCTTTGGCCAAAATATAGTATGGTAATCGATTAGAGCCAGTTGTACTATCGATACTTAACACGCCACACTAGAGCGCTCTAGAGAACCTCAGATATTCTATTATCTTTCGTAACGAAGTAATGACGAAACTATTACGTATCTGTGTAACAGTTATACTGTTATACACGACGTATGTAGTGATTATTAGTAAGGAATTTACACACGACGTATAAATGAGCTACTCATTGTACAAGTATAAGACAGTTAAGCGTCTGTATATAGAGTTTTTATTAGTAAGACCGCTAAAATATTGATAAAGCGTCGTAAAATAACCTACTTGTATTAGCTCGATGAGAGCTCTATAGTGTTCTTTTGACCTGTTGACCCTCTATAGGGCTTTAATTTAATTTGTATTATTTTCATCAGTGTTTGTATTTCTTTTTTGTATTCATATGTGCTGTCTGGTAGGATAGAAGAGAAGGCATTATTGCCTTAATTCTGTCAGATTAATAAATAAATAAATAGAACGCCATGGGAAATTTACTTTTTTTTTCATCAGTAGGCCTACAAACTTGAAATACATCAAATTATGAATGTGTGCTTTACGAGTCTCTGCGTCAGGCATGCAGAACTGGGCGACAGTTGTGGCAGACGTCACAAGCCGGAATACGTCATTCATCCCTTCCTTTAACCCCACGTATCATTGACATGGTAGTGTCTAGTGCTACATAGTTGCGGACGAGTCACGAAGACGTCATTCAACGCCAATGGACTGTGGAAGGGAAACCAAAGCTTTTCTCACGCTTCCACCCCTCTCTCTCCCCCAGTTCTACATCCCTGCTCTATGCATTGCAAGCAATGACTGTAAAAGTTTTAAGTGTTCCAAATGAAAAACGTTTCTTTCTTTCTGATAAAATATATTTTCTTCTGTCCTAATGACTTGCTAGCTACAAATTCTTCTATTGGAGCACTCATTTCCAACCATCAAACTTTGTTTTGTTTTCGTACGTTCACTGAACGTCAGACCTGAACTAAGTAGCGTTGGATACCGTCAAGCTATAGGGAGTTGCTTGGAGGCTTTAGGTAACCAAACGCTGGACTCTAGTTTAGGTACTTCAGATGCCTGAAAAGTGGTATTTTCTGCAAAACAAGGCAAAGGGACAGTGAATACATCCTCCGAAGTTTTAGACATTTGTGATACGATAATGCAATCCCTGAAATTTAATGATAATGAAAATCTTACCAAATCATTTACAAATTGTCTCGTTTATTTACGATGCTCCTAAGATTCGGCGAGCAAGCATTGTTTCTTTTGTTCTCCAGATCACGCTGGTGTTTAGAATCATAAGATTCTGTAAAGGATCGGAGTTCTTATAACCGGAATATGACTCAGATCTGCAGATTTCTCACGTGGATTGTACACTCGCTAGAAGTAAGCAATAATTTGGTGGAATAAAAAGCGACCTTCTCCTCTTGTGTCCTAACCTTAGCACTTGAAGAAGAAGCCTAATGCGTAAACAATCTTATAAATATTAGAGATGACTCATTAGCCGCAGGAATTTCCAATCTCCGCAATCAGCTAGTTCCTGTTTTTCATATCAGACATTCCTAAATCACGTCATCACTCCGTAAAAATTGATCAACGAATGCGATAGTCGAGGCTTATGCGGCATCTGACACTGGAACGTGTTCCGTGCTGGAGTGGGGGTTTATAATGCCATGATTTCCGGTTCAATCCCTGACGTTGACTGCTGTGCAACTTTGATTCTCCTGTATATATTACGCAAATCTAGCTTTCAGGTAAAGCTCCCTGTGAAGCAGACTTGAATAATTTCACACGTCACTGTAGGTATGTTAACAGAAAACCACAATATATTATTTTAATGTACCGAAGTACATATGATATTTCCATGCAGATATTCTGCGTCATCATACGATGAAAGAGTAATGGAATAGAGAAAAATTCTCTCCGGCACCGGGATTTGAACCTGGGTTTTCAGCTCTATGTGCTGATGCTTTATCCACTAAGCCACACCGGATACCCACCCCGGCGTCGGACAGAATCGTCTCAGTTTAAGTTCCAACTCTTAGGTTCCCTCTAGTGGCCGCCCTCTGCACTACGTCATAGAAGTCTATGAACGTAGGACTGAAGTCCATACATGTCCTGAGGTGCACTCGTATGAGTGACTAGTTGGCCGGGATCCGACGGAATAAGCGCCGTCTTAAATCATGAAGTGATTTACGCATATCATATATATTATTTTAATGTACCGAAGTACATATGATATTTCCATGCAGATATTCTACGCCATCATACGATGAAAGAGTAATGGAACAGAGAAAAATTCTCTCCGGCACCGGGATTTGAACCCGGGTTTTCAGCTCTACGTGTTCATGCTTTATTCCATCGGATCCCGGCAAACTAGTCACTCATAACGAGTGCACCTCAGCACATGTGTGGACTTCAGTCCTACGTTCATAGACATCTATGACGTAGTGCAGAGGGCGGCCACTAGAGGGAACCCAAGAGTTGGAACTTAAACTGAGACGATTCTGTCCGACGCCGGGGTGGGTATCCGGTGTGGCTTAATGGATAAAGCATCAGCACGTAGAGCTGAAAACCCGGGTTCATATCCCGGTGCCGAAGAGAATTTTTCTCTGTCCCATTACTCTTTCATCGTAGAAAACCACAAGTTCAAGTCACATAGAGTTTGTGTGCACTCGATGTGGGTTTCTGGCGTCTTCTCAGCCCATTCCAGTTATGTGTACGTAAAGGAAACAATTGAGACGGTGTCGGGTGAAGTTCCTGGGTAGCTCAGTCGGTAGAGCATTGGTGTGTTCAGGCAGATGTCCCGGGATCGATACCCGACCCAGGAACAATTTTTCCCTTATGAATTTGGATGGGTATTTAAGCGTTTCTGATAGGCTACTCTTTGTTTAACAGTTCACATGCTAAAATCATGATAGATGTGTATGTTGTTGATGTACAGTACCAAGGAATGATGAGAATATTGTTCACAGTGTCTTTGATTGGAAGCGCTCTAGTATTTCGATTTATTAGAGTTGCTTACAGTGCTCCAAAGTTGAATTCCGTATTTCCAAACAAGTTGTAGAATTTCTTTATAGAGGATTCATTTACTTGCTGCTGATAGTTGCGATTTACGTCCGATTAACCAGCGTAATTTGCTGAATATAAGATTTTTTTTTTTTCGTTTAGTCTAGATATGTTTCTTCCAAGCTAGTCGGCGATCTAGATTCTTTCCTAAACATATCACATCTTCGGTTTCGGCTATAATTTTATTGTTGAATAGCATATATAAACAGGATTTTCTTCGTAGTGTAAATGTAACATATTGACTATAGTTTAATTGATTTTAACTCTCCATTTTTAAGCCAGTTTTCTTGTGTACATGTTGTGACGCAATACTTAGATTGTCACGAACTGATAAAATAGTTGTCTCTCCTGCAAATGTGGCTGAGGTCATGTCTCAGCTTGCAGGCAGTTGAGCAGTATACAAGATATATAGTATTAGTTCAAGAACACTGCCTTCTGCATTTCCTGGTTTTATGGGTTGAAGAGCTGTAACATTATCTTGGAATTTTACTTGAAACAATTTATTTTCTATATCAACAGCCGCTCAGAACAAGGTTGTAACCATCATTTCTCATAAGCAGGGAACGGATTTATATGGACTAAAAATATATGAAATATGTAAATATATATGTAGTTATTTTTACCAAAATATGGAATTAAATATGGATTTTTACCAAAATATGGAATTAAATATGGACTTAAAATTATAAAAAAATGACTATGTACGTTAAATATTGGTACATTTTAATCAAACTAAACAAAAAATATAATGGACGTACCTTATCTTCCAATGTAGTTTCAACAAAACACAATTTTTATTGTCTGTTACCATAACAATAGGTTACAAACATTTCTTTCAAGTGCTGAAAAGTGAATCTTCTTCTATTGTCTCTGAGGATAGATTTATACTGACTAAAAGAGCGTTCGACGTCACAAGAAGTAACTGGTACATAATTCAATTTCACAATGTCTGCTGGGGATAAGTCCAAGTTAATCTTCACTGTTGATTCACCACTCATCACAGCAACAACCTTTTGTAGTTCTTCATATCCAGGGTTTTTTGAAAGTACAGTGTCCACCTTAGCTCTTACTGCATCTGCAACTTTACCTCTACCACGATTCAGTTGTTCCACAGTACTATTTATAATTTCAAAACTTTCAGATAGTGAAAGGTGCCTATTTTGGAGACTTTTGAGCGTTTTTATGATGCATGAAAATGTATGCTGAATGTGAGCTAAGTCATTCTTCACACTTATGTCACAGGTAACTGTTTTCGCAGTATCAATTGAGACTGCATCTTCAGAGTCCAATGCAAGGAGAACATTGTTAATAGAGTCTATATGTTCGGCATAATATTCAACTGCTTCTAGCCATGTACCCCATCTAGTTAAAATTGGCTTTGGTGGCAATGGAATTTCAGGGTACATTTCTTTCAACACGTTAACTCTACTGGGAGCTTTGAGAAATACTTTTTTCACTGATGAAATCAACAAATCTACTTTAGGGAAATTGTCTCTGACCACTTCTGCCACACGATGAAATGCATGCGCCACACAAGTAAAATGAGTCAATTTAGGATATACAACAGATAATGCTTGTCCAGCTTTGACCATATAAGGGGCAGCATCGCTAATAAAGAATAACACATTATCGTACATAATACCCTTTGGCCACAGGATACCCATAGCTTCGTTGAACAGTTTAACTATAGTTTTGTTATTGCACTTTTCTAGAACATCACAATGTAAAAGAATTCGTTCAGAATATTGTTCACTTAACAAACCGATAACTACATTACCAACAAGTCTACCTTCTTTGTCGGGAGTCTCATCAATGGAAACCCAAATTGAACTATCTTTAATTTCATCTCTTATCTTCTGTATTGTCTCATCGTAGATGGATGGAGCATACGTCTTCCTAAGTGTTGACTCATCCGGGATTGTATGTTGAGTATATTTTTCAAGGAATTCCCTGAAGACCTTATTCTTTAGTTTGTAGAGAGGAATATCAGCAGAGATGAGAGAACGGCACAGGTCGATGTTAAACTCAGATCTTACATTCGATGTTGTTGGTTGTGTTAAAAACAATTGTCTCTGCTTGGAATTTAGTTGTTTGTTGGCCTGATGTTTACTAGTTGTAATGTGTTGTTGCACCAGGAACTTTTGTGTAGATGATACTGCACACTGACACAAATTACAAAATAATATTTTATTGTCAGTTGATAAACCATCTTCTTTAAATTCTGAAATGTAACTTGTTAGTTTTGATTTTAAATTGACTGAATGACGTACTTTTGGCATATTTACCGTCTTTATAGTATGATTTACAAAACTGAACCTATGTGTACTCTGACTGGCATTTAACTGTTGAGCTGCACAACTGAAGTCTGTTAAAAATTTTAAATTAAATTAATACAGTTTTGTAACTTACTTTCCCATTGTTGATAGGACTGCTAATTTTCAAATAACTCTGATGTTAAAGGGATTACTGAACATGTGTTTAAATCTCTATTGTTGAAATGTATTTTTAAAAGTTAATGGAATTTTGTTTTGTTTTATTGTTAAACCTAATATAATATGGACTGTTTTATATGAAATATGTAAAATATATGGAAATTAACGAAAATATGTACTAAACTCTAAAATATGGAAAAATATGGAAAATAAAAGTAGGATTTTTCAACCCTACACATTGTGAAACATAAAGATAATGCAAAATATAAATTATATTAGCTTTATAAGTAAATATGTATTTACATATAAATCCTTTCCCTGCTCATAAGTTTACGTTTCCGTGAATAATGGTTGTTAATGATGCGCTATATATAATGCTTGTACCCGTATTAAAATGAGCACACATGTCTGATTGTCAACCTTGCTCTAAAATTAAAAGTTGTGCAGTGCAATGTGTTTTTCCCCATTTTTGAGGAATTTCGTATTTGTTGGTTACAACCTTGTTCTGGGCGGCTATTCGTATGTGATTTGAGTACACTATAAAATGGACCTGGTATATCAAACTTCATCAAATGTCTGAAAAAAAATATCGTGGAATACTGCTGAATAATACTCTTTTTCTCAAATATATTTGCATAAATCACTTATTCGATGTATTTGTTCTATGGTGGAATGTTGTATTTGAAAGCCAAATTGATGATTAGAAGAGGGCGGATCAGAGTGACCAGGTTCCGTGGCTTCATGTTACTGATGCAGAGAGCAGAATGTCTCGGCACGTGTTCCCTAGGTACAGACAGTGGGTAAAAAATTATACAGTATGTAGTAGGAACATTACGTTGCGCAAAAAGGTGGCGTATGCTACTACTAGTGAAAGCAAATGCGAAGTTATTATTTGGGAATACGAGGTATCCGATGAAGTACGAATAATAGTGGGCCTACAGTTCAACAGAGCAGTTAGGAACGAGCATGTGCTATTGGTGTGTTATTTATAAACTGTCAGAATGCCTAAGGAAAAATGTGTACAAAGTGAAAAAAGTGAATGCTTGTACACCAGTTCGGAGGTATTATCTTCAGCAGTGAAGGAGAAATTATTACGTGTAATATATGTAAAGTGACGTTAAGAGCTACGAAAAAAAATGACAATTAGAAAGGCACTGCAACAGCAGAAATCACAGGAAATATATACAAGAGGGGTCCACACCTGTGGAGTAACGGTCAGCGCGTCTGGCCGCGAAACCAGATGGCCCGGGTTCGATTCCCGGTCGATGCAAGTTACCTGGTTGAGGTTATTTCCGGAGTCTTCCCTCAACCCAATTGAGCAAATGCTGGGTAACTTTCGGTGCTGGACCCCGGATTCATTTCACCGGCATTATCACCTTCATCTCATTCAGACGTTATCCAGCATTTGCTCGTATTGGGTTGAGGGAAAACCCCGGAAAAAACCTCAACTAGATAACTTGCCCCGACCGGGATTCGAACCTGGGCCACTTGGTTTCGCAGCCAGACGCGCTGACCGTTACTCCACAGGTGTGGACCCCCGTTCCTCTAACATCTGTTCGTATCGACTGTCATTTTATGATGATGGTTGCCTTGTAACCACAGAAGAACAAACCAAAGAGCACAGAATAATTAGAATAATATTTCTGTAGCTGTACTCTTTAATCAAAATATAGTGTGGTAATCGATCAGAGCCAGTTGTACTATCGATGCATAACACGGCACACTAGAGCGCTCTACAGGATGCAATAGAGAACTTCAGATATTCTATTACCATTCGTAATGAAGTAATGACGAAACTATGACGTAGCTGTGTAAAAGTTGTACTGTTATACACGACGTATGTAGTGATTATTAGTAAGGAATTTACACACGACTTATAAACGAGCTACTCATTGCATAAGTATAAGACAGTTAAACGTCTGTATATAGAGTTTTTATTAGTAAGACCGTAGGTATATTTTTTTATTGGGTTATTTTACGACGCTATATCAACATCTAGGTTATTTAGCGTCTGACTGATATGAAGGTGATAATGCCGGTGAAATGAATCCGGGGTCCAACACCGAAAGTTACCCAGCATTTGCTCGTATTGGGTTGAGGGAAAACCCCGGAAAAAACCTCAACTTGCCCCGACCGGGATTCGAACTCGGGCCACCTGGCTTCACGGCCAGACGCGCTGACCGTTACTCCACAGGTATGGACCCGTAGGTATATATGATTACATTGTTGAGTCTTTTTCCGAGGTTTTCTCCAACTGTAAGTCGAATGACAGGTAATCTGTAGCGAATCTTCGACCTTATCTCGTCAGATACCATCTCGAAATCACCAATTACATCTACGCTAAATAACCTAGTAGCTAATAGTGTCACTATGTAAACAAAAATGTCTAATATCGCAACATTTTTACGCGTTGGGTTGCGAGAACCATTGAAGAAAAATCTTATGAATGATAAACCAAGAATATCTTCAGAGTTACGTAATATATGGCCGCAACTGTGGCTCAAATTCTACCACGCTAGTCTTCCATCCAGGTGATGGTTCGATCCCCGGTGAGGTCGTGATGAAATTTGTGGTAGAGAAAGTAGACATCGCTGAAGGTTTTTCACGGGGCACTTTCGTTTCCCCCTGACATTTCGCCAGCACTCTCCATCTCCCTCCCATTTCATCAATGAAAAGATAATCTCCCTTCTCTTTTCTTCTGCTGCTGATGGGACCAATAATAAAATCAGCTCCGAAACCTTCCATGTTTCTGTATCTATGACACGACGGAAACTAACAGAAATGTGTAACACGTTCAATGCCATGAAGACCCCAAATAAAAATTTATTCGTTCTGTAATATCCAGAGTTGGCCTGGTAACCAGGTGGAAATAACCACATTTATCTGCTTAGTGGGAGTAATATGACGGTATCTCCCCACTGATTCATGTCAGGTCCAAGCTAGCGCTGGTTGCAAGAGCAGAACAATAGAAGCACGATTGTATCAAGGCCTTCAGATCACCGGGTCACTCTTATGATATTCCTTCGCGTTGTCAATGATTGTCAAACAAACATCAGAAGTAGACTTTGGCTGAAAAGCACAGCTGAGGCCCGTTAGACAAAAATATGGAGGTTGAAATTATACTTTCCGCAGAAAGTATAGAAATTCCTCTCCACAAATCACTTGCATTTGTACGCATACTCCTAAGTATTGTTTGTAATTTTCCAGCAAGCTATGATTAATTCAGGGAAATTTCGTCCCTTCCTGAAGCTAAAAATTTATCTGCATGGAATTTTAGGTGTTTTACATTAATTTTAAAATACTTACGGTCTTACTAATAAACCGTGCATAGTTTTTATACGAGTCGTATGCAGAGTTGAGACAGAAAACGCTACTAATAAACCATGCATAAGCAATGGGCGTATAAACAGCCTGTAACTACACAATGGGAATTGCTTTGCAGTAGTTGTATACACGAAACCCCTTGTTTAAGCGTTGTATATAGAGAAAAATGGCCGCCCCTCTAACAGCTGTTTGTATCGACTGTCATTTTCTGACGATGGTTGCCTTGTAACCACAGAAGAACAAACCAAAGAGCACAGAGTATTAGAATAATATTGTTGTAGCTTGTACTCTTTGGCCAAAATATAGTGTGGTAATCGATCAGAGCCAGTTGTACTATCGATACTTAACACGGCATACTTTAGCGCCCTACCGGATACAATAGAGAACCTCAGATATTCTATTACCTTTTGTAACGAAGTAATGACGCAACTATGACGTAGCTGTATAACAGTTATACTGTTATACACGACGTATGTAGTGATTATTAGTAAGGAATTTACACACGACTTATAAACGAGCTAGCTATTCATTGTATAAGACAGTTAAACATCTGTATATAGAGTTTTTATTAGTAAGGCCATTACAGTATTATCCTAAAACATTATGCATATAAAAAATTAACCAAACCCTTGTTTTCAGCCAGCTAAATGATAGCGGTTCTCTCCTCCGACAATAATTCAGTGCTGGAGTGTCAATTCTGGCTGGTCCACAATAAAACGGAAACGGAAACAACGAGAACGAGAACGGAAATATTGTTAAATTACTGCGTTTTCATGGAATATTCAGATCGATATGAATACGATCCCTATTTTATGCAATTTTCGATACGCATTGAAACGATCTGAGTACGGAAGTTGAAGTTTCAAAAGTAGTTCTGTTGGTTAACATGCCATCGACATAAATTAACGTGTTGGTCACTCTGTAGGCATTAGCTATAAACAATGTTGTGTTTATCGCACCATCTACCGTTAAGTACTAATACGATAACCTGTCACTGATAAATTCGACCTTTTTTACTGCTGATTTTATTCTTTTATGAACAAAGAATCCTGTTCCGAATTGGTGATTATTGTTTCCTACCCCATAATACAAGTAATCTTCTATTTTGTGATATACTATTCCCATCTAATCTAACCTCTTGTATTCCCACGAAGTCTATTCTATATCTAGCTAGTTCTTTTGCTACTAATGTTACCCCTCCTGTTCTATAAAGACTAGTTGTGTTCCAAGTTCCAAATCTCATAACCTTATTCCTTTGCTGTGGTCATGCCAGAGAATCAGTCCCATTCCTAGGCTTATTGTACGGTTTCGTAACAAGCTGTTTTTAATGGTGATGGGTTGTTAGCCCTTCGCCCAACCCCCAAGCTGGAGGACCATCCCTTATCAATATATATTCGTTGCGTTTTCCAAATGTGGCTCATGAAAACTTAATATTCTGGCTGTTAATGAATAATGGTAACAATGACTTTTAGGAAAACACGAAATATTATGTCTTACAACACTCTTTTTCAACATAAATATTGCCCTCGCTGTTGGTAAAACAGCTGACATATCAAACAAATGACGATCGATCACGCGCTTAGCCCATCTCTACTTTCTGGTACTCACCATCTATTCAACTTGTTTTCACATTTTTCACACGCTGAGCAGTTACTAATTTATTTTTATTTTCAGAAGTAACCTCATAGCACTGGAATTATGTAGTCGCACGTTATCGAAAGGAGATTGTATAATATGCGCCATTACAGTGCTATCCGTTTCTCAGTACGTTGATGAAATGCGTGGTATGCACCCCGCTACCTTCTCAGCGTTACTGTGCCACGATGAGTCAGTCCACTGATAAGGAATTATGTGTAGGACTACATTAGTGACATCTGCATCATGTGTTCTGTCGAAATATGACTCACAATATAACCTGTCGTAACTTCGTGTCGAAATCATTCTCGAAAAATTTGCGCAGCCATTACAGTAAAAAAAAAAGTTAGTTTTTTTTTCATTCTGTTAGTAGTTTCATAACTTTTCTACTTGTAGCTAGCTAAAACACACCTCTTGCTACAGTTAGATATGACAGATTTTACTTACTTACTTACTTACTGGCTTTTAAGGAACCCGGAGGTTCATTGTCGCCCTCACATAAGACCGCCATTGGTCGCTATCTTAAGCAAGATTAATCCAGTGTCTACCATCATATCCCACTTCCCTAAAACCCATTTTAATATTATCTTCCCATCTACGTCTTATGACAGATTTTAGCAACTTAAAATTAAAAATTTAGCACTTAAAAATCATATTTAGCATTTTATGGCACTTGTAATGATAGAATTTACCATTTTGTAGCGGAACATTTTGTATGGAAAGTTTTGTGGTAGAATTTCAGTGTTATCAATATTTTAACAAGTGATTTTTTTTTTTAATTTTCTAAACAGAAGTCTTGAAAATAAACATATAATATAAAATGACAGTGAAACGGTATATATTAGGAAACATTCTAGAGATTAATCGCATTTAAAATACATTCAGTATTCAAGACATTTTTTTTTCATTTCAAACTCGCATTTAAAAATTAACATGGAATAAATTTCAATACTACTTTCCTTCAATATGTTTCGCTGTATGTGACAATGAGAGGGTCAGAAGCAAAGGGATACAAGTGACATTTCTAAGAAAATGAGTTAAGTGCATCCAGGGCAAGCTAAAACATTTAAAATTTTAGTGGTAAAGGGATACATCTTTTAACAACACCACACATTAAAATTGAAGTAGAAAATGTCACGGAATTTACGAAATCTTAAGTACTTTCAACCACATTTTCTCACAAATAAGTTAAGTGCGCTTATACCTCTTTGCTTCTGATCCCCTCAATTAGATCGAGCTTACTAAAAATCGCTCTGGATCTATGCAATTGGTAGGTGATCAGGTGGAATGAATAACTGCGGTACACGGTCAAAGAGTGTAAATTTTATTTGCATTGCTAATAAAATTTGCAAGCAATCAGCCTCTGAAGTGTCTCTAATAATAGTTGGTAAATGTTTATGAAAATAATCATAATGACATAAAAACTGACTGCATCTACAAGAATAAAATATGAAATTCTTGCCTTGGTAGCCAACAATTTTTTAGAGTTTATGACGAGCCATTATTGAATTGAAAAGCTCATTTACAAATTAAAGAAATTGTTTCATTTTCTTTTACAAAAATACAAAAATGTCTCATAATAGCTATTTATGCAACACGTTACGAAGTGATAGCGTTTTAAGCACGAAAAGTGAAGAGTGCGAGTGCTTAAAACGCTAGTTTCGCACGTTTTTCATACAAGATTTGTTAGACAGTCGCTCGAGAATCCCTAAAATATTTATATTTTAAAGAATAAAATTGTTGATTCGTTCTCTCGCAATGGTGAACTTCTGATATCAAAGACGAAAAAGAGATAGATTTCAAAGCCTTTGGATATACAGGGTGTTTCCGGGCTGGTGTTACAAACTTTCAGGGGCGATGGGGACAATTTGAGATCAGGAACCATGATCCGGAAATGACTGAGTCGAAAGTTATAAGTAAAAATAATTGTGTGGAAATGGAATTGTAATTTGCCCTCATTCCCTTAATCTTTGGAACAGTCGTGGAAAGATGGTACGGGCCGGATGTCTCTTACGTGGGTACTGTCCCGATACAATCTGTGAGCTTGTCTACTGTTCCCATTGGCTCATCCGTATTTGAAAATCAGGTCTGCATATTCCGTTAACGTGTACTCCTCCATTTCACTAGGACTGATCGACTGGACACTGCAACTTGTACACATACACTGCTGTCTACAGACGTGCATGTCAGAGCCGACCATGTCCGTTACACATTACGCTATCTGCATTGTTTTAATGTAGTTTCCTGTCCCCACCCCTCAGACAGCGCACTGAATGGAATACTGTAAGTAAACAACGTAAACAACGTCAGATGAATACAGTATGTGTAAGATGTACAAATAAATACAAATAAACAAGGTGTACAGAGGAATAAAATTATTTAATTTCCACACAACTATTTTTGCTTATAACTTTCGACTCAGTCATTTCCGGACCAGGGTTCCTTATCTCAAATTGATACATGTGCCCCTTCCTCATCATCCCTGAAAGTTGTAACACTAGCCCCCGAACATTCTGTATAGTATGGGACAGAAACATGGACATTACGATGAAGTGAAAAAAAAGAATAGAAGCATTTGAAATGCGGATATGGAGAAGAATGTAACGTGTGAAGTGGACAGACAGAATAAGAAATGAAGCTCTGTTGGAAAGAGTGGGTGAAGAAGGAATGATGCTGAAACTGATCAGGAAGAGGAAAAGGAATTGGTTGGATCACTGGCTCAGAAGAAACTGCCTACTGAAGGATGCACTGGAAGGAATGGTGAACGGAAGAAGAGTTCGGGTCAGAAGAAATAGACGACATTAAACTATGTGGATCATATGTGGAGACTAAGAGAAAGGCAGAAAATAGAAAAGATTGGAGAATGATGGGTTTGCAGACACTCATCAGCCATCTTTTCACGTGGTTTTTCGTGAATTTCCCTCAATTGCTAGCATCAACCACAAGATCAATTGGAGTTCCCCTTTCGACGGTTTGTTTAACTTTAGGCCCAAACTCTCCTTTCGGTTCTTGGAAACATAGGTAAAATCTAGTTCCTAAGGTGCCAGCCGATGAAATATGGACCTGTATAGTGTAGGAATTCGTCATGCAAGATAATGATTGCACAACTGCATGAGTGTGCTTTTTACCGGTCTTACCAGATATTATCACTTCGTATTCAAATCGAGACTGGTCGGTGTTGAATACACAGTCAGCATTGCATGGGGTTTCTGAAATAATTTTGCTTATATCTGTCACAAAATGTTTTGTTGTTTCAATTAGTTTAGACTCATTCTGTACGTCTTTTCTAGAAACGATTTTTTTTTTCTGGAGCTTATCCTGTTTTGTTTCTTAAAACGACGCAGAAACCTTTCAGATGCAAGTGACCGGTAATTGTGTTTTTTTCTGATAATATAGCCCAGTTTTTTAAATTAAAATCGTAAACAGATTATGTTGGTTGGATACCTTGAACGCCTGTAGAATTTCCTTATTTTACAGTGTCCAATATAAAGGTTTTTTTCGAAATATTCTATAATCTTTTTTTACATATTTTACTGTGCATTTATTTATTTATTTATTTTTACAATTTACATTGTCGCCATTTTAAATTTTGTATACTATTATTATTTTAGGAACACTAAATCCAGACGTTTGAGATGGGCAGGTCATGTAGCACGTATGGGCGAATCTAGAAATGCATATAGAGTG
Organism: Periplaneta americana; assembly: GCF_040183065.1. Lineage (NCBI taxonomy): Eukaryota > Metazoa > Arthropoda > Insecta > Blattodea > Blattidae > Periplaneta > Periplaneta americana. The sequence continues at coordinate 34,735,213 of NC_091120.1, read as the reverse complement.
TTAGTTGGGAGGCCGGAGGGAAAATGACCTTTGGGGAGGCCGAGACGTAGATGGGAAGATAATATTAAAATGGATTTGAGGGAGGTGGGATATGATGGTAGAAACTGGATTAATCTTGCTCAGGATAGGGACCAATGACGGGCTTATGTGAGGGCGGCAATGAACCTCCGGGTTCCTTAAAAGCCAGTAGGCTAAGTAAGTATACCGGTACTATTATTATTATTATCAATATTATTATTATTATTATTATCTTACCGTATATTTATTAATATTATACCTGCTATATTCGTCCACACCTGTGGAGTAACGGTCAGCGTGTCTGGCCGCGAAACCAGGTGGCCCGGGTTCGAATCCCGGTCGGGGCAAGTTACCTAGTTCAGGTTTTTTTCCGGGGTTTTCCCTCAACCCAATACGATCAAATGCTGGGTAACTTTCGGTGCTGGACCCCGGACTCATTTCACCGGCATTACCACCTTCATTTCATTCAGATGCTAAATAACCTAGTTGTTGATACAGCGTCGTAAAATAACCCTACTATATTCTAATAGAACATAGGAAATTTATGTAAAAGTGTTTTCCTGAGTTAAAGATAACGAAGAGCCTGAATAAATTATTTTTAAACAGTAAGCCGTAAAACATTCATACCACATTTTTCTTCGGTTCCATTCAGAAATTCTATTTAATATATTTCATGCTAAACTAAATAGATTAGACTAATTGGCAGTAACTATTTGTGAACAAACGAATGTATGTAGGAGAACTATAATTGTTTACATTAGCACCTCAACATTGACAGCGCAGGAACGCCCATGCCTCAGCGGGATCCAAGTTCACTTCCATGAGTTCTCGCCATATCTATCGCATACACCACGACTGACAATAATGACCGACACTGTTAATGAGTGTGGAGCAACTGTGTATGTATATTTTTCAGGGACACTTTTATCTGGAGCTGCGTCACATTAACACAGTACATCACAGATGTCAAAGAGCCTGCACTGCGTGCTCTCAAGAACCCGCACAACACTTCCGTAAGTGCGATGATTGTACTTTATCTTGCTGAAAAGTAAACATTGTTGGATTTGTATTGATCATTGTATGAGCACGTAATACAGGCGCTGTGACATCCCTGCAGTATAATACAGGGTGTCCACATGAAACCTTTACAACTTCAGCTGTAAACAACAAATTATTGAGACATGATAATTATGTGGATGCAGTTTTCTGCATGCTAATCAGAAACTGTTAGAGTTTTATGGGAATTTTGTTGGATTATTGAAATTAGTTTTTTGGTTGCAGATGTTCTTGATGAAATCTGAAATCTTACACGTATATAAAGCACTCACAAATCAACACATACCACAATAATTGATACAAGAAAATTTTAGTCCAAAACTTAATTCTTACTGATTTTTTCCTTCTCCACTATCTGAATTTTTGTTTTTATAGTCTATAAAACAGTTATATTACCGGTTGTTGTGTATGGTTGTGAAACTTGGACTCTCACTTTGAGAGAGGAACAGAGATTAAGGGTGTTTGAGAATAAGGTTCTTAGGGAAATATTTGGGGCTAAGAGGGATGGTGTTACAGGAGAATGGAGAAAGTTACACAACGTAGAACTGCACGCATTTTATTCTTCACCTGATATAATTATTATTTATTTATTTATTTATTTATTTATTTATTTATTTATTTATTTATTATTTTGCTAATAATTATAACATAACATATATTATACATATAAAAAACTTTAGCTCGCCCCTGAAAGAGAACTCGTGCTCAGGGGCGGATTCCTGAATTGAAATTAATAAGTATACAATACAATTTGTCTTATGTCTACTGTGCAATTATAGTATATAAATTTAAATTTACAATTTTTAAATTTTTATAAAATCCATACATAAATTTTTTAATTTAATACTAGAACTATTAGAATTGACAAGATTAGGATATTTAAATATAAATTTGTTACATATTCTTGGGCCTAAATTACTACTATGATTAAATACTGTAACAGTGTTGCATTAGGAACATTAAATCCAGACGTTTGAGATGGGCAGGGCATGTAGCACGTATTGTCGAATCCAGAAATGCATATAGAGTGTTAGTTGGGAGACCGGAGGGAAAAAGACCTTTGGGGAGGCCGAGACGTAGATGGGAGGATAATATTAAAATGGATTTGAGGGAGGTGGGATATGATGATAGAGAGTGGATTAATCTTGCACAGGATAGGGACCGATGGCGGGCTTATGTGAGGGCGGCAATGAACCTGCGGGTTCCTTAAAAGCCAGTGAGTAAGTAAATAAGTAAGCAAGCCTACTCCTCTTTCATGGCTTGTAATTTTAATATCTTCATTTCCTCTTCTAGCTTTTTTTATCTCCAACGTAACTTTTCTTTCATCAACTTTTTTTTATTTTTTCTTGATTCTTGACGATATTCTTCATATCTTCTCCGAGCAGTTCTAATATCGAAATTCCATTGCTTATTGGAACTTGCTGTACTCTTTAATAGCACTTAATTGCATTTTTCTACTGTTCTCTATGCAATGAGACTTTTTTCGTGTAAATTTTCTACGAAGAGGCCATTTATGGAGAAACCATTTTCTACTGTTGCATTTCCATGGGAAAATACAATACTTAACTTGATAACCTACCACAATTCTGAATATGATTCCCAAGCAATATTGAAGAAAAGAATTCGTAAATTCTTCTAAAAGTACAGCCATTTACTAATAATGTTTTTGAGACCATTTCTAAAGTGCAGTGAACTTCTTTATAAAGCAAAGCATATTGCACTTTCGTCTTTTCTGCAACACAATTTGTAATAATTCTATTGTTTGAATAGAATGCTTCCAGTAGCGTGTTGAACCTCAGTTTTCCTTGTTCTGGCTGATAGAAAATTATACTTGAATCCAATGACGACAGTCTTGACGTTTCTGCAAACCTGAACTGATTTCCATGATTTTTAGCATACTTTCAATACTCACCCTTATTTTCCTGACAATTAAAAATGTTCGTTACTTTCCCTGACTTTTCAGGCCTGTTTGAACCCTGCTATGAGACAATATAATAAATGTAAACTGAACTATGAATTTAAAGTGTAGAAAGAGATAGGAAAGTGAAGTAATAAACTCAGGAGAGCAATAATTCACCAACGTACAGCAGCTGAAGCGATAGTTCTTTTTCCTCCTGATCTGGAGATTCGGTCGGGCGTGGGTTCGGTTCACGCTTTGGCTGGATATTTTCCGAGTTTTTCCCAACCGTAAGATGAATAATTTATGCTGAAATCTCACCTCGCGAAACACAATTTTGCTATCACCATGCTAAATAATCTAGTAGTTGATACAGCGTGTTTAAATAACCAACTAAAACAACATTATCAGCGTAATTCAGAAATGTGTAATAATAATAATAATAATAATAATAATAATAATAATAATAATAATAATAATAATAATCCGTGGCGCTACAGCCCGTGAAGGGCCTAGACCTACACCAGCCGGCTGCTGACCTCACGCCCACATGCCGAAGCAGAGATGAACGATCATCCAACCAGAATGGAGGTATCGTGTGGTTAGCACGATGATCTCCTCAGTCGTTATAGCTGGTATTCGCAACCGAATTTCGCTACCTGTCGTAGCCCCCCAAGTACATCACGATGCTGGGTGCGCACCGGTCCCATACACTGGCCGAAATTTTATGAGAAAATTTCTTCCCCCATGAGGACTCGAACCAGCGCGCTTTCCGTAACGCGAGTCCTAGGCAGGATGCCTTAGACCACGACGCCACAGCGCGGGACTCAGAAATGTGTGCAAGAAAGATATTGTTTTCAAGCTTGAAATGGATATGTTATGGACACTGCTTTCCTGTCTGATTATACTGGATGAACCGTAAGTAATGTCATTAATTTGAAGCGGTTATTTTTTTATTTATTTCAAACAAAAACGTTTAATACAGTTTTAATCGTTTTGCTTCCTTTTCGAAAAAGAAATTGTTTTATATGAAAGATTTCATAGGGTGTTTTGGGAAAGCCATTGATGTAATTCCCAATATTCTCAGTCAATTTAAGAGAGCAGTGTATTATGATAATTTTAGTTCTGTCCTTTAAATATGCATAAATTTGATCCGAATAAATGTAACATTTTAAAATTCCTTTGCACAACTTAAAGCTACATTTATTCGGATCAAATTTCTGCACATTTAAAGGACAAAACTAAAATTATTTCAATTACTTATTATTAGACTTCGTTGAATTGCCACACGCAGCATGCAATCAGGTTGCCGATGTACGGTAGTATAGAGGAGGTGGGCGACTTGCCGGTCTCGTAGTATAAGCAGTTCATGTTAAGAGATGTGACCGGTCCAAATAGATAAAGCAGCTACAGCTAATGTATATTTATGTAAGCACTTGTTCTTGCATTATTGTGGTTAGAATAGTCAAAGCTTAACATTTGTTCAGTGCAGACAAGAATTCAATCAAACATACTACAATGAGAGTGTTGTTGTTCCAAATAATTGCCCCTGGAATACCCTTACCCCCGCAGCCAGTCTTGACCCATTGGGAAACGTGGTTGGATGCTGTTAATTATTATGCAGAACATTACGGCAAAATAATGGAGGTAATTGATGAATTGTATAGCACAGACAGTTCCGCTGTTGCTGCTGTAAAATCATTGCCTTCTGAACAGCTATTGGAAGATATTCTGTTCATTGATTCTAATTTTAAAATCGTGTCCAAAAGCATCATCCTGTTAGAATCGTCTAAACTACAACTCTCAGAAGCCCTTAATATAGTGGATAAAGTATCACAAACCGTTATCCAAAACAACAATTCATTAATTTCAGAAAAAGTGAAATATAAGTTGAGAAACATTATTGCTAAAAATTCTGCCTATTCACAAATTCATATTATAAATGATGTACCATCAGGTCACGACAAGACATCTGAAGTTGGTGTACTAAAAAGTAGTGACGTATTACATCGTGTGATGTTGAACGTACATATTCCCAAAATAACAACTGTTTAAGTGACCATCGGAGGAGGTTACTTTGCAGTCGCTCAAAATGTACGTAACTGTTCACTGCAATGCACATGCGCGTATTCAAAAATGATGTGAGTATCTTACATTAAATTTTAAGAGTTAATATATCTCACTACAAAATAATTGTGTATTTATATGTTTAGACATTTCCTACTTCAATGATCATTCATTATATTTCTTGAATGCAGGATACAGGTTTTATTGTAACCGCAGTATACTGCTCAATGTTTACATCAGAGGCATAATTCATCCGTTGCACGCTCCCTTCTCATACAGTCTATACTGCGTGCACATTCTCGTGGAAATTCCACGAAGTCTACTTATTATCGTAATACACAACTCTCTTAAATTGACTCAGCATATTGGGAAATAAATCAATGGCTTTCTCAAAACACGCTACGAAATGTTTCATACAAAACAATTTTTTTTCTCGAAAAGCAAGGAAAAACGAGCAAAATTGTATTAATATTTTTTTGTTTGAAATATGTCAAAGAATAACTCCCTGAAATTAATAACACTACTTATGGTTCACTCTGTATATTTTATACAGCCTTCTCCGAAATATTGAGTTAAAAATTAAACATTTTAAAAAGGATAGTTTTTAATTAGCTTCAAATAGGCTACTTGGGCTGTACTGTAAGCAGTGACATGAACTGCTGTCATTATGTCAAAAGGAGGATAGCAATGGCCAAGGAAGCTTTTAAGAGGAAAAGGAGCATTTTCTGCGGATCTCTAGAAAAATAACTAAGGAAGAGACTAGTGAAGTGCTTTGTGTGGAGTGCGCCATTTTATGGGACAGAAACTTGGACATTACGACGAAGTGAACAGAAATGACTGGAAGCTTTTTAAATGTGGATATGGAGAAGGATGGAACGTGTAAAATGGACAGAGAGAATAAGGAATGAAGCTATGCTAGAAAGAGTGGGTGAAGAAAGAATGATGCTGAAACTGATCAGGAAGAGAAAAATAAATTGGCTGGGTCACTGGCTAAGAAGAAACTGCCTACTGAAGGATGTACTGGAAGGAATGGTGAACGGGAGAAGAGTTCGGGCCAGAAGGAGATATCAGATATCAGATGATAGACACATTAAGATATTATATCGTATGGGGAGACTAAGAAGAAGACAGAAGATATGAAAGATTGGAGAATGCTGGGTTTGCAGTGAAAAACCTGCCCTCGGACAGAAAACTATGAATGAATGAATTTTTATTTCTAAAATGGGAATTATTATTAATGAGTTCTAGTAGAAACATCCCCCAGATTGAATGCATATAGCCATTATAGTCTATTTATGTCACAGCAGATAGACAAATATAAAAACTGTTCAGATTAACTGTAAACGTAATTTATCGCTGTAGAGTAGGTAGATGTCGGATTGTTAAATGAATGGACTCGGGTTTAAATCCTTGTTTGGACAATTTCACTTACAGTTTCACGTCCAAATCTTGAGAAATTTTACATATTTTATATCCTATGTTTTCATGATTTGAAATTTGTTTTTTTATTTTAGCATTTGTGCTTTTGAACCTAGTAGATACTGAGTTGACCTTTTCTTCAGCGGACTGCATATCCCTGACCTTATCGCAAAGGAAGTTTGTGGGTGTTGCTAGTTTTTGTATCGTGTCACACAGAAAAACCTAGACTTGACGGAAATTAACGCCAAATCATTTTCTTTTACAATTATTTTGTCTTTCAGTAAGTCGTGAAGTATCTCAATCGACGAATCATCATTGTCTTCAATTGAGGTCCCAAATAAAACAACAGTCAAAATCGCCTGTTTTGCGAAATAGAGATTTCTTCAGATGTCAGCTGTGCTGAGGCAGAGTGACCTTCCACCAAGGAGAAATAGACCAAGTTCATGTCTTTATACACGTTTGTGACGTCTTCATCCTTCGTTCCCATGTAACAATGTACCATGTCATTGTTTCGTTGTCGGCAGTGCCGACTTGAAATCGTGTGTTTTTGCAAAGTCACTGGGTTGACAAGTCTGGAAAATGGAGGGCACTCGTCAGCTGAAGGAAGTTTCGAATGAATCGGGTTTGATTTATTTATTTATTTATTTATTTATTTATTTATACATTCATGCATTAATTAATTAATTTATTTATTTATCTACTTATTTATTTATTCATTATTCATTTATTTATTCACTCATGCATTAATTAATTAATTAATTTAATTATTTATTTATTCATCCATTCATCCATTCATTCATTCATTCATTCATTCATTCAGTCATTCATTCATTTATTGTGAAATTCGTTTGAAAAAATTGCTAAGCCTGCAGAATAGAAACAAAATAAGCGTAAGGTAATGAAAACTGTGGCGTGGAGCATAACTATACCCAACAACGTCCACCAAGAAGCATGCACAACAAAATGTTGAGTAAAGGGTAACATGCAGCTTTGAATAAGCTTATTTTTTATGTTTTTTTTTACAATTATTTCAATTATACGGTCCACACCTGTAGAGTAACGGCCGCGAAACCAGGTGACCCGGGTTCGAATCCCGGTCGGGGAAAGTTACCTGGTTGAGGTTTTTCCGGGGTTTTCCCTCAACCCAATACGAGCAAATGCTGGGTAACTTTCGGTGCTGGACCCCGGACTCATTTCACCTGCATTATCACCTTCATATCATTCAGACGCTAAATAACCTAGATGTTGATTCAGCGTCGTAAAATAACCCAATAAAATAAATCAATTATACGTTCCCCGTCAAAAATCTTTTGTCTATGGAGAATGTGAATAGTCAAAATACCAAAATTTTGGTCGTAAAAACACAGTCCTTGATTTTACAATTCATTTTTGTTTCAGATAAATCTATTCAATTTGGTAAGTTTATTTTTAAAAAGTTTAATCAATATGATTTATCTATATTTTGCAAATTTTGTTATTTGCTATGACATCTCAACTGGATATTAAAGTTTTCGCCTTTTCGGCATCATCAGACATTTAAAAGAACGAAATCTAAACTTAATCGATTGTCATGCACATTACTATGTATGGTCTAATGGATTAAGTTTAGATTTCGTCCTTTTAAAATATCTGATGATGCCGAAAAGGCGGAAAGGTTAATATCCAGTTGAGATGTCATAGCAAATAAAAAAAATTGCATAATATAGGTAAATCATATTGATTGAACTTTTTAAAAATAAACTTATCAAACCGCTCTTGATGTCTTTAAAGGGAGGAAAATTCTTCATCAACGAAAGGGAAACGATTTTTATGATGTTAAAGAATTTCCTTATAAGCGGTGTTTAGATGTAGGCTGTAAAGAAACATTATCCCATTGATTAAGGATTTGTGTCTGGCCTATTTAAAAATAAAATTAGGAGATCGGGACAAACATTTTGCTCTACATCTATATATCATATGAGCTGTTCAGAGCAGAAGTGGTGAAAGTCAAAAATGGGTAATGAGGGTTAAAGTAAACATTCTGTAAAATACAGCGCAAAGTAGCAATTAATATTCATCATCATCATCATCATCATCAACAGCATGGCTTAGGCCTTTGGCCTGTTCCGGCTTCAACTATTGTGCTTAGGTGAAATATTAAAGTGATATATTATAATTGTGTTGAGTTTTTATAAAATATAAAAATTTACAGCTTAAAATACTAAAATTATTCAATGTTAATTAAAATTGATCTCTCCATCGTTTACATGGACGTCCTTGATCTCTTCTGTCCTTGGGATAATAATTCAATAATACTCTTGGGAATCGATCTTGATTCATTCTTTCCACATGTTCCAACCATTTTATCTGATAGTTTTTTATTCTGGAAATGATATCTTCCATCTGCAAGTCTCTTCTTATATCCTCACTTCGTCTTTGATCAATAAGTCGATATCCCGCCACCGCTCTTAAAAAACGCACCTCGGCTGCGTCCAGTCTCTTTTTTAGTTGTTGAGTCAACGTCCAACATTCAGATCCGTACAGAAGGGTTAGGATCGCCATTATGTTGCAGAACTTTAAGATAGTCTCCTTTCTAACCCTTCCATTCAGGGTTCTTCTTAGAGTTCCACATATATGTTGGAATCTTTGTAACTTATCATTGATGTCTCTCCCTGTATTATATCCCACGTTGAAACCTAGATATTTGAAATACATTACTTGTTCTACTATCATGTCGTTAATTACTATTAATATTCACTTTATTTAAACTATTAGTAGTCAGTGTATAGTAAGAACGACATATTAATTGCTACTTTGCGCTGTATTTTACATAATTTTTACTTTAAACCTCATTATCCAATTTTGACTTACACCACTTTTGCTCTGAACGGCTCATATGTCAAACATCCGCAGAAAATGCAAGATGCACTGCAGTGGTACAACGGGGTTCGTTCATCTATACCAGAGTCGATGGGACGTCTCCATGATGGCTGACTACTATGGTGTTTAAAAAGAGATAACCCCGTCAGGAGCACAAATATTTTACAACTCAGCGTTCGTTTTCAACGAAGCGAATGAGAAAATGGTTCTCCCAAGGTAGGCTATATTAGAAATTTCGTGATTCATTTTAAACTGTTATATCATCATGTTTATCCACAAACGATTAGGGAAAACAGGAGAATTTTACTGGAAGCGAGTAAAGAGATAGGTTTGGAAGTAAATCCCGAAAAGACAAAGTATATGATTATGTCTTGTGACCAGAATATTGTACGAAATGGAAATATAAAAATGGGAGATTTATCTTTTGAAGAGGTGGAGAAGTTCAAATATCTGGGAGCAACAGTAAAAAATATAAATGATACTCGGGAGGAAATTAAACACAGCATAAATATGGGAAATGCCTGTTATTATTCGGTTGAGAAACTTTTATCATCCAGTCTGCTGTCGAAAAATCTGAAAGTTAGAATTTATAAAACAGTTATATTAACGGTTGTTCTGTATGGTTGTGAAACTTGGACTCTCACTTTGAGAGAATAAGGTGTTTGAGAATAAGGTGCTTAGGAAAATATTTGGGGCTAAGAGGGATGAAGTTACAGGAGAATGGAGAAAGTTACACAACACAGAACTGCACGCATTGTATTCTTCATCTGACATAATTAGGAACATTAAATCCAGACGTTTGAGATGGGCAGGGCATGTAGCACGTATGGGCGAATCCAGAAATGCATATTGAGTGTTAGTTGGGAGGCCGGAGGGAAAAAGACCTTTAGGGAGGCCGAGACGTAGATGGGAAGATAATATTAAAATGGATTTGAGGGAGGTGGGATATGATGATAGAGAATGGATTAATTTTGCTTAGGATAGGGACCAATGGTGGGCTTATGTGAGGGCGGCAATGAACCTCCGGGTTCCTTAAAGCCAGTAAGTAAGTATTATTATTATTATTATTATTATTATTATTATTATTATTATTATTATTATTATCATTAGTAAGTAACCCCGTCAGGACCACAGATATTTTCCAACTCAGAGTTCGTTTTCAACGAAGCGAATGACAAAATGGTTCTCCCAAGGTAGGCTATGTTGGAAATTTCGTGATTTATTTTAAATTGTTACATCATCATGTTTTACAGTGTTCCACGCATTTTAAAGCGTACGGTACTTAAAAATTAGAAATTGCTAAAAAAATTATATATTTTTTCCGCATGACAAAAGAACCGTAAGTGATACGAAAAAATGAAAAGCAGATTTCAATTCAGTACATCAAAATTAGGCTTAGAGAACTGTTCAACCCTGTGCCGCAAAACAAAAATTTAATTTCGCAGTGCTGTAATATTTTCCGTGAAGACTACTTGATACTTGTCCTGGTTACGAAAAATAATGTTGAGCTCAAGAAGTACAAAGTCTTCGCACGAGACACTCTAAAGTCCAACAACGAAGAACAGAGCACGGAAATTCAGAAACCGCATGACGATGAGGTGTGCATTGTCATTTTACTCGAAATCTTGTTTTATAAAGACGGGGCGTAATGACGTAAGTACACTTTATCCATTCATCAAAGACGCTCCTCCTCTAGTACACACTACATAAGACCACGGCGCTCGCAGTGGCTCAGAGTTGGTCGAAGCTCGTCCTTCAGTGCGGTCGCCAGTCAACGGGGTAGCTGCCCAGGTTCGCTGCTACGAGGTATGTAGTCAACACTTTCCGACCGGACTGGCGTGACGGACGGAAGCGTTATCTCCTGTTGCTGTTGGTTTTCTGTTACGAGGTGCCGACATCAAGTGCTAATTAATTCGCAGTTCGGAAAGAAATCACAGCGGACTCGTATAAAATAACGAACACGTTTTTTATATTGCAAAACATCGCGTGTCGATTTGTGATATTTGGACAGTCTTGTTTTACATCATGTCCTGCTAGTTTGTACTCTACTTGTGCCTGCTGAGAAGTGACGAAGTGACTTTCTATTCTCGTGCAACTGCGTGTTTGGAAAGTTACCCTCTTACAGTGTTTTGAGCCTTTGAAGTGATCTCCGCATTTCTGGAATACGCTCATCTTCAGGAGCAACGAGTGCTGCTTGTTACGTAAGTGCAGTGTTTTGAAAGTAGTGTATAGGATAGTACTGGTCTCGACTGCGTGTCCCGCAGGCTCGGGTGCAGGGTTGCCAGATAAAGGAATCGAAACCGTCGTACTAACTTATAAAAATTGTCGTACTTCAGCATAAAATTGTCGTACATTTCTCAACTTCCTAATATTCTTCTAGTCCACCTCTGTGTAGTAATGGTTAGCACGTCTCACTGTGAAACGAGCGGGCCAGAGTTGAAATCCCGGATGAGACAAGTTATCTGGTTGACGTTGTTTCCAGGTTTTCCCTCTACCCATTAAGAGCAAATGCTGGTTCACTTTCGGCGCTGGAGTCATTTCACGGACATTATCACCTTCATGTCAGTACGCAGTTGATAAAGAATCGCAAAATAAATATATCAACCAGTAAATTTTGGTTCCAATTAAAAATACTACTAATTATAGCTCACATCCACAATGACATTGAGCATTGAAACAAATCACCAACCATTTCTTCATCATCAACACTGTCATCGTAGTAAGGCGTGCACGATGACGCTTGGTTAGAAACAAATTTCTTATATTTAAAGTGAGCAGAAATTTGATTTTTAGCCGGCGCGGCGGCATATAGGCCAATAAATGAGACGGCTGAAAATTATATCAAATTAATTCATCTACAGTCGACTCAAACCCGACACCTCTATAATGTCGGTGCGTTTAGACTTCTTAATGCTACTGCGGTACTATTTAATTATAAAAGATTTCCTTTATCGAACAAACAAGGAAGTTAATAAAATTAAACTCGTATTACTTTGATATAACTGCGCCGTCTACGTGAAACCTAGAGCTCAAGATGACAAAGTATGACTTGCATGGCAAGGATAGTTACAGATCGATTTTCAAAGCATCCCCCCCCCCTTAAAAGGATGTTTATTTCATATTAGTCCAGGACATATTAAATGAAGAAAACTTGTCTAAAAGGGACGAATTAACCATACATTTAATTTTAATTATAGACCAACATTATAAGTTCCAATTATTTTTTCCCTTCAGTGAAATAGTCGTACAAAAGTGCGTACGACATAGAGTGCGGTCGTACCTCGTACAATGAGTCAAAATAGTCGTATGCGTACGACTGTAGTCGTACGTATGACAACCCTGCTCGGGTGCTCAGCGATCATAATAAACAGAGACGAATCGGTCATGACCTGCTGTGCTCTTGTTTGCAAGGCGGCCGTTGTTAACTTCAGAGCCCCACACACACACACACCACCTGTGCAAATGAAGCAGACAGGTTTCGCGTCATGCTTAAAACTGCGATTTAGATTAGCGTTTAATGTCAGGTTTTTTCATAGTTATCAATATGTTCGGGTGGGATATAGGCCTATTAATAGTAATATGCGTTACAAGAGCGGCATGTTGACGTTTTCATGTTCGAGGAAAAGATTGAAAAAGCGAAAATTTCCGAGAACATGAAAACAAACATACCGCTCGTGTATCGTACATTATTTTGTGCGAAGATCGTTTATTACATACCTGAAATACTAATTTCTAATTAGTTGCAATGAAATCTCCATCTTGGTTTCTGTTTAATGACGGCAACTTAGGAAAACCAAAATATCTTTCTTCAACATTGTTGCTATAAAATGTTTTCTGTGTTTACTATACTCCAGCAGGCCGTGATATACGTCTGTCTCCCCCCCCCCGTCTATAAATGCGAACTTAAAACAAACGGTAAGGTTATGTAATTATTTATTTTTCATTTTAATATTTTAACAATATCATTTATATAACATATTGCAGTAATAACATCGGCATCTGGAATCTTGTTGATTTTTTCACGGCTTCCTTAATGTTACTTGTATCAGGAATGCAATAAGTTTCGTGGAGTAGTAGACTTTACTTAATTTTTGCAGATATTTAAAAACGGTAATTAACATTGCAATTTAGGTGAAAATGCAGTGGTAAGTTTCCAATTTATAATTATTACTATGTTAAACGTCTGTAAAAATAATATGTTAAAAGCCTAAAGCAGTAAAATGAATGTCCGCTTAAGCGGTAAGAAGGGGGAAATTGTTATGTCTGTTACGTTGGGAATACTAAATGTGGTATTTCACACTTACCGTATATTGGTTCTGTGCGGAAAACAAGCAAATACGCACGATCTCGCACAAACGATTGATAAATTGTGTATTATCATTTCCCTTTTTAAAATATCCACAGCCTGAGGAAATTGTAAAGAAATAACATAAATGTAACTGTTTACAAAAGATCAGGGGCGGCTCGCCCATAAGAGCTGCGGAGCTGCAGCACTCCCTGCTTTGTCAAGAAAATAAAAATAATTTTTTATTTTAATTTGTAGAATAATTTTTATAGCTTTTTTTAAGTAAATTGCTTTATATTTCATCTGGCCGGGAATATGTACTATTATCTGATGCATAATATTTTTGCGCATCGACTGTATTGGAATTGACACTGCATTCAAAGTCGTCCTGGGATCTGCAGGGTGGGACAGCTCATAGATAGTGTGTCTTGCACGGTAAGGGGGTAGAGAGGTGAAGGGAAGCAGAGGGAAACTGCCGGTGTTTAAAACCTATATTTCGCTGCAGTGGCTTGCAGAACCAGGCTACAAGGGAAGATCTTTCCTCCCCTCCCACACAGCTATTGTAATGCTATGTCAAGTAGATTCTCTATTCCCGTGAAACTTAATGACAAAATGTTTATTTTCTCTTCACATATTTATTGTTGTAGAATCTTATCGAGTTAATGTAACGAAATCAATATCCTCTTTTGCCTTATTATTATATATCCAGCCTCCTTAACTCAAAATGTTTGAGCGAGTAGAATCCTTTTGATATAGCATGTAAAATACGAAAGAGACTTCTTTTCCAGTTTTAGAAAATTGTTGACCATTAGTATATCCGAGTGTTGCTCTGGTGTGACATCTTAGTAACGTAACTTATAACTAGTGCAAATGTGCAAACATGAGTGTGTGTGAATTACAGAATATTAATTTTTCTCAACTTTCCCTTGCGGAGAAGATTGAAGTGAAATTTGTATATACCAGAATCTACTGCAGCGCCCCCAATCCACAAGTTCACGAGCCGCCACTGCAAAAGATTAATGAGTTACAGTGAAGAAAACCATTAAACACGTCAAAAATTAAACGTTCTAATGAATGTTTTAGCATACTAATTGTGTAGCCAGTGATTCAAGATGAGGGGAGCCAAGGTTTGGGAACATAAATTGGCAACATATTTGAAAGACAATAATAATAATAATAATAATAATAATAATAATAATAATAATAATAGTCCACACTTGTGGAGTAACGGTTAGAGCGTCTGGCGCAAAACCAGGTGACCCGGGTTCGATTCCCGGTTTGGGACAAGTTACCTGATTGAGGTTTTTTCCGGGGTTTTCCCTCAACCCAATATGAGCAAATGCTGGGTAACTTTCGGTGCTGTACCCCGACTCATTTCACCGGCATTATCACCTTCATCTCATTCAGACGCTAAATAACCTAAGATGTTAATAAAGCGTCGTAAAATAACCCACTAAAATAAAGAAAATAATAATAATGTTGTTCATTCAACTTTTTCCTTCGTTGTTCCCTATCTAATGTAGGCCTATAGTGGTTAGTAGTTGCGAAAAACATTTAAAGAAAAGCTCTTGAGCATGTCGAAAATTAAATTTAACATATTAAGACAATGTTTCTCAAACTCCGTAGTAACACTATCCCCCAAAAAATAAAATAAATACAAATAGGGTAGGTAATACTTCGGGACCCTCCTCCCGCCGTGCGAAAAACACAATCCTTTGCAGATGCGAATTTACCATTTGAGATCCACAACCAACCATCGAACTAAAGCTGATGAAATACTACAACTAGGCTATACTTACATTGAAAGATTTAGATGAGTTTTGGTTTCCCCGTCAAAGTGATTACGGAAATTTAGCCACAGAAGTCTTTAAAGTAAAATCCCTTTAACCGCATAAAATATTATTCCCTTTTAGCCATATCTTACCTATATGAAAAGGGCTTTTCATGTCTGGTAGCGTTGAAAACTGAATATAGAAATTCTCTGTTACCGTCTGCTTTCGTGTGTAGATTCATATATAGACAAGCTTTTAAATGTGAAATAAATCCAACACATAAAAAGTGGAAATTTGACTGCAGTTTTTAATAAATGTTTTAACAATTCAATATCATATAAAATGTGCTTCTAATGTAAGTATCAATAATAATTGTTCTCAGAAAATGTTTTGTTCCTTTAGTACTAGTGATTGTTTTGATATTACACCACGAACCCCAGTTTGAGAAGCACTGTATTAAAGTAGTAGTAATAATAATAATAATAATAATAATAATAATAATAATAATAATAATAATAATAATGAAGTTACACAGTACATAATCTGGAGTGGTGTTCAACATAAACGTATAAAATATATTAATGTAAAAAAACTTGGAATAAGTACCTACATTTGCATAAATGAAACAACTGAAAGAAAAAGATTTAACAATATCATAATATACGTATTAATATAATCAAAATAATAACATAATGACTATATAGTTACGCGAAGAAAATTACACATGTTTCCAACAAAATGAATAAATAAATATAAACGAAAAAATGTATACATTAATGTAGAAATAAAAAGAACGATACCTTGGTATTTCCATGAAACAGTCATTTGCAATAAAACAGCTGCAAATGTTTATAAACGGAATATGCAGAGTTCATATAACTAAAATAGTAATAAAACAATAAATATAGCCTATAAATCAGACACGATCTTTACTTACGGTGAATGTTACTTTATTATACTGCAATGATATATCATATTAAATGCTACGGTCCACCGCTGTGAAGTAACAGTTAGCAGGCCTGACTGTGAAACGATCGGGCCCGGGTTCAAATCCTGGTTGGAACAAGTTACCTGATTGAGATTTTTCCGGGGTTTTCCCCTCAACCCATTAAGAGCAAATGCTTTGTAACTTTCGGCGCTGGACCGTGGACTCATTTCGCCGGCATTATCACCTTCACCATACTCAGACGCTAAATAACCATAGCAGTTGATAAAGCGTCGTAAAATAATTCATTAAAAAATATATGCTATGCTCGTAACTTTGACTGTTATCACGGTTAGAGCCGTTTCCGGAGAGAAGATTTGATTCCCTTTTCATAAGGATTACCCGAGAGTAACTTACCTTGTACTTGTACCATGTTATGATAAACGGTGTATCTTCGTTGTGCAACCAAATAACCGGGAAAAGTATATCTTAATTTATTAGTGGAATGTTAAAGGCACGTTTCAGACATGAAGAAATATGTCTTTTGAGAGTGATTGTAATAATAGTTCTGTTTTCAGCATTTACGTACACATACTTCCTTTAGAGAGAGATCCATTTGCATTACAAAAATGCAATAATATATACGGTATTTTTAATTAGGTTTTAGCGTATTTTGGTTTCCACTTTTATTGCCAATATGAAAATGATATACGGGGTGTTTCATAATTCCTATTACAAACTTCTAGTGCTTGTAGAGGGGGACTAAGTACATAAAATTTTGATTAGGAACCCATGTCCAGAAATGTATCGTTTCGATGTAAAATAAGTTTGAAGATTGATTCAGCATATTTTGGTTTCCATTTATATTGCCAATATGGAAATGGTATACAGGGTGTTTCATAATTCCTATTACAAACTAAACTTTTAGGGGTCATATTCATAGACATTCTTAGCGCGGGCTTCCGGTGGATGTTCAGCGAACTAACGTTTTTCGTATTCATAAACCAATGTTAGCGATATGAATAATTCGTCCCTCCTCTGGCAAAGTCGGGGCTAGTTTAGCACGCTCGTAACGGGGCTAGTGAAATGTCTATGAATAACACCCTTAGGGCCATATTCATAGACATTTTAGCGCGGGTTTCCGGTTGATGATCAGCGTTTTTCGTATTCATAAACCAGTGTTAGCGATATGATATGATTTGAATCCTGTACAAGTAATCACTCGATAGCCGGGACTAGTTTAGCACGCTCGTAGCGCGGGCTAGCGAAATATCTATGCATATCGCCGTTAGGGTTGTAGAGGGGACTAAGTAGATGAAGTTTTGATTAGGAACCCATTTCCAGAAATGTATCGTTTCGATGCAAAATAAGTTTGAAGATTGATTCAGCGTATTTTGGTTTCCATTTTTATTGTCAATATGAAAATGGTATACAGGGTGTTTCATAATTCCTATTACAAACTAAACTTCTAGAGGTTGTAGAGGAGACTAAGTAGATGAAGTTTAGATTAGGAACCCATGTCCAGAAATGTATCGTTTTGATGCAAAATAAGTTTGAAGATCGATTCGATTTCAGCCACCGGCGTGGCTCAGTCGGTTAAGGTGCTTGCCTGCCGGTCTGAAGTTGCGTTCGGGCGCGGGTTCGGTCCCCGCTTGGGCTGATTACCTAGTTGGGTTTTTCCGAGGTTTTCCCCAACCGTAATGTGAATGCAAGGTAATCTTTGGCGAATCCTCAGGTTCATCTCGCCAAATATCATCTCGCTAACACCAATCTCATCGACGCTAAATAACCTAGTAATTGATACAGCGTCGTTAAATAACCAATTAAAAAAATTGATTCGATTTAAAATCTCCCACTTCACGGTACGCAAACAGAATGGGCTGAGGGCGACTTCTGCAGTCCCCTGATATCGTGTGTCTTTTTTTTACAATCAGTTCTACGGAGTTCTATCCAACTAACATTTTACACGCATTTCTGGATTCATCTATAGGCATACTTACTACATGCCCTGCCTATTTCAAACATCTGGATTTAATATTCCTAATTATGTAGGGTGACGAATAAAATGGGTACAGTTCTGCGTCTGTCTCCTTTGTAGCTTCACACATCTTAGCCCCAGATATTTTTCTAAATACCTTATTCTCGAACACTCATAACCTCTGTTCCTCTCTCAAAGTGAGAGTCCAAGTTTCATAAACATGCAGTACAACCGGTAATGCACAACGCATGTATCACGAACGTTTTCCGCATCGTCTCACGCCATCACATATCATTTTTCTCAGAATACAGCAAACTTATTTTGCATCGAAATGATATAATTCCAGACATGGGTTTCCAATCAAAACTTTATCTACTTAGTCCCCTCTACAAACCCTAGAAGTTTGTAATAGGAATTATGAAAAACCCTGTATAGAGTCTTTTCTTTTCACTGTGCAAATCTTTGGTACTTTGCTAAGAGGCGTCGTTACATACAGACCACGTTTACATTAATCCTGCAGTAGTTATTAGTTAGTTAAGCAAATAGGAGATTACTTGTATTAAGGGGAAGGAAATGATAATCACCAGGGAAAGGATTTATATGTAAATACATATTTACTTATAAAGCTAATATAATTTATATTTTGCATTATCTTTATGTTTCACAATGTGTAGGGTTGAAAAATCCTACTTTTATTTTCCATATTTTTCCATATTTTAGAGTTTAGTACATATTTTCGTTAATTTCCATATATTTTCCATATTTCATATAAAACAGTCCATATTATATTAGGTTTAACAATAAAACAAAACAAAATTCCATTAACTTTTAAAAATACATTTCAACAATAGAGATTTAAACACATGTTCAGTAATCCCTTTAACATCAGAGTTATTTGAAAATTAGCAGTCCTATCAACAATGGGAAAGTAAGTTACAAAACTGTATTAATTTAATTTAAAATTTTTAACAGACTTCAGTTGTGCAGCTCAACAGTTAAATGCCAGTCAGAGTACACATAGGTTCAGTTTTGTAAATCATACTATAAAGACGGTAAATATGCCAAAAGTACGTCATTCAGTCAATTTAAAATCAAAACTAACAAGTTACATTTCAGAATTTAAAGAAGATGGTTTATCAACTGACAATAAAATATTATTTTGTAATTTGTGTCAGTGTGCAGTATCATCTACACAAAAGTTCCTGGTGCAACAACACATTACAACTAGTAAACATCAGGCCAACAAACAACTAAATTCCAAGCAGAGACAATTGTTTTTAACACAACCAACAACATCGAATGTAAGATCTGAGTTTAACATCGACCTGTGCCGTTCTCTCATCTCTGCTGATATTCCTCTCTACAAACTAAAGAATAAGGTCTTCAGGGAATTCCTTGAAAAATATACTCAACATACAATCCCGGATGAGTCAACACTTAGGAAGACGTATGCTCCATCCATCTACGATGAGACAATACAGAAGATAAGAGATGAAATTAAAAATAGTTCAATTTGGGTTTCCATTGATGAGACTCCCGACAAAGAAGGTAGACTTGTTGGTAATGTAGTTATCGGTTTGTTAAGTGAACAATATTCTGAACGAATTCTTTTACATTGTGATGTTCTAGAAAAGTGCAATAACAAAACTATAGTTAAACTGTTCAACGAAGCTATGGGTATCCTGTGGCCAAAGGGTATTATGTACGATAATGTGTTATTCTTTATTAGCGATGCTGCCCCTTATATGGTCAAAGCTGGACAAGCATTATCTGTTGTATATCCTAAATTGACTCATTTTACTTGTGTGGCGCATGCATTTCATCGTGTGGCAGAAGTGGTCAGAGACAATTTCCCTAAAGTAGATTTGTTGATTTCATCAGTGAAAAAAGTATTTCTCAAAGCTCCCAGTAGAGTTAACGTGTTGAAAGAAATGTACCCTGAAATTCCATTGCCACCAAAGCCAATTTTAACTAGATGGGGTACATGGCTAGAAGCAGTTGAATATTATGCCGAACATATAGACTCTATTAACAATGTTCTCCTTGCATTGGACTCTGAAGATGCAGTCTCAATTGATACTGCGAAAACAGTTACCTGTGACATAAGTGTGAAGAATGACTTAGCTCACATTCAGCATACATTTTCATGCATCATAAAAACGCTCAAAAGTCTCCAAAATAGGCACCTTTCACTATCTGAAAGTTTTGAAATTATAAATAGTACTGTGGAACAACTGAATCGTGGTAGAGGTAAAGTTGCAGATGCAGTAAGAGCTAAGGTGGACACTGTACTTTCAAAAAACCCTGGATATGAAGAACTACAAAAGGTTGTTGCTGTGATGAGTGGTGAATCAACAGTGAAGATTAACTTGGACTTATCCCCAGCAGACATTGTGAAATTGAATTATGTACCAGTTACTTCTTGTGACGTCGAACGCTCTTTTAGTCAGTATAAATCTATCCTCAGAGACAATAGAAGAAGATTCACTTTTCAGCACTTGAAAGAAATGTTTGTAACCTATTGTTATGGTAACAGACAATAAAAATTGTGTTTTGTTGAAACTACATTGGAAGATAAGGTACGTCCATTATATTTTTTGTTTAGTTTGATTAAAATGTACCAATATTTAACGTACATAGTCATTTTTTTATAATTTTAAGTCCATATTTAATTCCATATTTTGGTAAAAATCCATATTTAATTCCATATTTTGGTAAAAATAACTACATATATATTTACATATTTCATATATTTTTAGTCCATATAAATCCGTTCCCTGATAATCACCAATTAGGAACAGAATTCTTTATTCATAAAAGAATAAAATCAGCAGTAAAAAAGGTAGAATTTATCAGTGATAGGTTATCGTATTTAGTACTTAAGGGTAGATGGTACGATATCGTAGTTATGAATGCTCACGCCCCTACAGAAGAGAAAGACGACCATATAAAGGATAGCTTCTATGAAGAATTGGGACAGACTTTTGATCAGTTACCTAGATATCACATGAAAATCTTATTGGGAGATTTCAATGCTAAAGTAGGACGGGAGGATATTTGTAAACCGACTATTGGAAAAGAGAGCCTGCACGTAACTAGTAATGATAATGGAGTTAGGTTAGTCAATTTTGCCACATCAAAACCTTTGGGGAGGCCGAGACGTAGATAGGAAGATAACATTAAAATGGGTTTGAGGAAGGTGGGATATAATGATAGAGACTTGCTCAGGATAGGGACCAATGGCTAGCTTATGTGAGGGCGGCAATGAACCTCCGAGTTCCTTAAGAGCCAGTAAGTAAGTAAGCAAGCAATTCGAAGGTTATATCATGTTAGGTTAGGTTTGTTTAGATTTAATGTAAAACTGAACTATGTGCAACGACGTCTCCTAGCTAATTACCTTATTTGAAGTATATCGATGTTAAATGAATATACAATATTTAGGCCTATTTAGGTACATACACTTAATGTACATATCTACACAGACGGCCGAGTAGGTCGCTTGGTACAGCAACTGGCTGTGAACTGGAAGCTCCCGGGTGCAATCTCGATTGGGGGCAAGATTTTTCTTCGTTGTCAAACATTCAAAAGGCCCCCGGGGTCAACTCAGTCTCTTGTGAAATTGAACACAGATTCTTTTTCCGAGGGTAAAGCCGGTCGGAGCGTGGTGGACGCATTGTATTCTTCACATGGCATAATTAGGAATATTAAATCCAGGGCATGTAGCACGTATGGGCGAATCCAGAAATGTATATAGTGTGTTAGTTGGGAGACCGGAGGGAAATAGACCTATAGGGAGACCGAGACGTAGGTGGGAGGATAATATAAAAATGGATTTGAGGGAGGTGGGGTATGATTGTAGAGACTGGATTAATTTTGTTCAGGATATGGACGGATGGCGGGGTTATGTGAGGGCGGCAATGAACCTCCGGGTTCCTTAAAAGCCATTTGTAAGTAAGTAGAAGCAAAATAATTCATTCATAATTTTCTGCCCAAGAGTAGGTCTTTCGCTGCAAACCCACCATTCTTCAATACTGTATTTTCTATTTCTGCCTTTCTCTTAGTGCCCGCAACTTGATTCATAACTTAATATTATCTATCATCTGATATCTTCTTCTGTCCCAAACTTTTCTTCCATTCACCATTCCTTCTCAGCCAGTGATCCAACCAATTCCTTTTCTCTTCCTGACCAATTTCAGCATTATTATTTCTTCATCCACTTTTTCCAACACAACGTCACTTCTTCTCAAGTCTATCCATTTCACACGATCCATTCTTCTTCATAGCAAAATAATGAAGTTTCAGAATGTTGGTCAGCATAGTAATATTGCAGTGCTACATACTGAACTTGTTCAATTCATTTCGAGTAGTAACACATCGTATTCAATTAATAGTAGTTCTGAACTGCCCAAAAAGCCACTGGCATACATTTCAGATTACCAAAATTCGAACCCATTCCGTGTTAAAGCTGATTTCTTTTGCAGTTTTGTATTCTGTGACGGGCAGCATACTTACAACCATAATAATAATTGTGTTCATGCAAAATATGTAACTTTAGGTACAAATTTACTGCCCATCTCCAATTTTCAAGCTTCTTCATTGTCGACATCCTGACAGGGGAAATTAGGCAGAGTGGTCTGTTCCGTTCTCAAGCCATCTTTGTTTAGGTCTTCCCAATCTTCTATCTCCATGTGCCTGGTAAGTTAGAACTTACTTGGGTAATATTGAATTTTTCATTCTATTAATATGTTCAATCTGTTTTGTTCTGTAATTTTGAAGATGTTCTAAAATGGGAATAACTTTCAAATTGTTCAATATCTCTACACTTTATTTTCTATCCCATAACGTATATTCTGTAGCTTTCCTAATGCATTTCTGCAACTTGAATTCTTTTAAATGTTGCTATATGAGAATCTGTGATACACTTCCAAATAATAGTTTGTCTAATATACTGTATTCTTATTTCATCATTTCTTTTTGCCCATGTAGATTTAAATAATTCTTGTTTCATATATGAATTATAATGTTTTTTTCTACTATATATTTTTATTTTCACAAGATAAAGTACAACTCAGATATTTAAAAGTGTTTAGTACTTCTTCTACAGGGACATCATTTTATTTTTACTTCAACTTTTATTGTACCTGAGTTTTTGAATGTACTTCACTCCCACCCCTTCTACTAACGAAGTTCCAACCCAACTGTCGTCCATACAGATCCAAGGTCGCAGTACTGAGTTAGTGATTATAGTACGTTTCAGAAATATGTTCGCGTTTTCCAGTGACAAAAATTTCCAATATTGAATCATATTTTCGCACAGGTACTGTCGTCCGTTTGCCTACGTCGCATCCCAATTTCCCCCACTGCTTCTGCTCGCTCCACTGTAAAGACTAGTGGCTGGGCTTTCTTAGCTCTTTTCTGAAAACATTAATTTCTGTTAGGAATTAATTGGACGTCTACGTAATATTATGCAACTGTTTAAAATAACTTAAATAAAAGGCCCTCGTTAAGTAATTAACTATCACGTGATTCCCCCCTCCCTTTCTACGATCCTGCGACATAACCACTTGGACGGACAGTAGATAGCTTGCCTGAGTAATTTTAATCTGTGCGGGTCGGGCAGAAGTGAAGATTGAATTTACAGTACGTAAGGTACTCTTTTATAGAGTAGGTACAGAATTATTTCAACATGAGTTACTAATTATGAAGGACGAAACTGGTAATTGGAATTAGATGCAATAGTCTACAATGCGATAATATGCACAAAAGAACTGAAGCCTGTATCGAAATGAGCATTTTGAAAAATGTATTTAAATATCCATATTATGGTTATTTTTCATTTTAACTTCATTCTCTATATCGTACGCTAATGTGCTGTAGACAGTATAATATACACTGCATAATGAATAGTTCCATGGATAACTCAGTTCGTGAGTAAAAAAACTTCTTGTTAATACTGTACTGTATTTTGATTAAACAAAACCTAATGAAAATTATCACACTCAAAATCGCGATATTTCCTACTTTACGTAAATGGATGAACTACTTTTCTTCCCTCCTGTACCTAGTAAAGTGGTTTGTTTGTATTTTACGCCAGTATCATCGAACTCTAGTCGTGAAGGAGGTAGCAAACGGTGTTTCCGGGTCTCAAACATTAATCCAAAGGTATACCCAGGTTAATATTAAAAATGTTAGTAAAAAATAAAATAATGCCCCTGTACAATGATGCTACGAGTATTTATAATTAATTAGTAATTACTATTTTGCTAAGAATGGGGTATTCACCTTAAATGCAATAATTTTTATCTTATTTATGGATACATTAATTTCAAAATCCTTAAGTGTACTGTTTATTGCTTTGAGCCAGAGGAAATGTTATAAAATTTGTACATAAAACCTTGATAGAATTAGGTTTCACGGTAAATTCTTTACGAGAAATAATTATTATTGCTGTAATAAAAGATTCATTAGGTATTCTTCACCACCATCTATACTTTTCGAACTTTGTAATTAATATTTTAAACTATTCTTGTTCACATAATATTTAAGTTAATATTATTCCCAGTCACCGGCGTAGTTTGGTCGGCTGAGGCGCTTGCCTGCAGATCCAAAGTTGCGCTCGAGCGTCCGTTCGATTCCCGCTTGGACTGATTAATTACCTGGTTGGGTTTTTCTGAGGTTCTCTCTAACTGTAAAGCGAATGTCAGGTAATCTATAGCGATTTCTCGGCCTCATCTCGCCAAACACACTCTCACTATTACCAATCCCTTACTTACTTACGGCTTTTAGGGAAACCAGGGGTTCATTGCCGTCCTCACATAAGCCCGCCATTGGTCCCTATCCTGAGCACGATATTATCAATCCCATCGATGCTAAATGACCTAGTAGTTAATACAGCGTAATTAAATAAACTAAAAAATATTATTACATATTGTTTATATTTTATTTTTCACAAATTGAAAGTTTTATATATCTTAATTTATTATTATAATTGTTGAATTCATATAATTATTGCACAATTCATTTACTGCAGTTGAGCAGCAGACGAAAATTATTATATTTTATTAGTAGTTCACAGTTTTAATTGATTTCTCTACTTTAAATCATTTTCACATTCTTGCTTACTTACTTACTTACTTACTTAACTAACTTAGCTACTTACTTACGGCTTTTAAGAAACCCGAAGGTTCATTGCCGCTCTCACATAAGCTCGCTATCGGTCCCTATCCTGAGCAAGATTAATGCAGTCTCTACCATCACATCCCACTTCCCTCAAATCCATTTTAATATTATCCTCCCATCTACGTCTCGGCGTTCGGCCTCCCAATAATACTCTATATGCAACTCTGGATTCGCCCATACGTGCTACATGCCCTGCCCATCTCAAACTTCTGGATTTAATGTTCCTAATTATATCAGGTTAAAAATACAAAGCGTGCAGTTGTGCGTTGTGTAACTTTCTCCATTCTCCTGTAACTTTATCCCTCTTAGCCCCAAATATTTTCCTAAGCACCTTATTCGCAAACACCTTAACCTCTGTTCTTCTCTTAACGTGAGAGTCCAAGTTTCACAACCATACAGAAGAACCGGTAATGTAACTGTTTTATAAATTCTAACTTTCAGCTTCTTTGACAGCAGACTGGATGACAAAAGCTTATCAACCGAATAATAACAGGCATTTCCCATGTTTATTCTGCGTTTAATTTCCTCCCGAGTTACTGTTGCTCCAAGATATTCGAATTTTTCCACTTCCTTCAGATGCTACTACTAAAATTCAAACTTCAGCAAAAAGTAATGTGTTTAATTTAGTTCTTTGATTTATTTTTATTCCATAGTTAATGTTTGCTTCCCACCGTTCTGTAATTTCATTAATATAAATATTTAAAAGTAATGGTGGAATCGTACAACCTTCGCGTACTCTCCTTGCAATTAATTTATATTCAGATATTTTATTCTATATCTTTTTTGTTATGTTTTTATCGTATACCTATGCCTGTCAATGTATAATGTAGCAGGTTAGGAATTTTATACGCATGCACTATTTTAAACATACTTACTTACTTACTTACAAATTGCTTTTAAGGAACCCGGAGGTTCATTGCCGCCCTCACATAAGCTCCCATCGGTCCCTATCCTGAGCAAGATCAAACTGGTCCCTACCATTATATCCCACCTCCCTCAAATCCATTTTAATATTATCCTCCCATCTACGTCTCGGCCTCCCCAAAAGTCTTTTTCCCTCCGGTCTCCCAACCGAAACACTATATGCATTTCTGGATTCGCCCATACGTGCTACGTGTCCTGCCCATCTCAAACGTCTGGATTTAATGTTTCTAATTATGTTAGGTGAAGAATACAATTCGTGCAGTTCTGTGTTGTGTAACTTTCTCCATTCTCCTGTAACTTCATCCCTCTTAGGCCCAAATATTTTCCTAAGAACCTTATTATCAAACACCCTTAATCTCTGTTCCTCTCTCAAAGTGAGAGTCCAAGTTTCACAACCATAAAGAACAACCCGTAATATAACTGTTTTATAGATTCTAACTTTCAGATTTTTTGACAGCAGACTGGATGACAAAAGCTTCTCAACCGAATAATAACAGGCATTTCCCATATTTATTCTGCGTTTAATTTCCTCCCGAGTGTCATTTATACTTGTTACTGTTGCTCCAAGGTATTTGAATTTTTCCACATCTTCGAAGGATAAATCTCCAATTTTTATATTTTCATTTGTATATTATTTTTGGGCACGAGACATAATCATATACTTTGTCTTTTCGGGATTCACTTCCGAAACGATCGCTTTACTTGCTTCAAGTAAAATTTCCATGTTTTCCCTAATCATTTCTGGATTTTCTGCTAACATATTCATGTCATCCGCATAGACAAGAAGCTGATGTAACCTGTTCAATTCCAAACCCTGTCTGTTATCCTGGACTTTCCTAATGGCATACTCTAAAGCAAAGTTGAAAAGTAAAGGTGATAGTGCATCTCCTTGCTTTAGCCCGCAGTGAATTGGAAAAGCATCAGATAGAAACTGGCCTATACGGACTCTGCTGTACGTTTCACTGAGACACATTTTAATTAATCGAAACATTTTAAACTAGACATTTTTATTCATTTTATCAAAAACCATATCGTAGCTTTATAAAATGCTAACTGACAATGATTTCACCATGTCAAAATATTAAACTCTATGATATTAATAGAACACAAGGAATGATTAATTTTGTACTATGATTGATCATTGTATTTGGACTCGTATTTGTTTACTGAAGTGTGTCATTTTTGTAACGTTAACCGATAGTTTACTGTTACATTAGTATTCTGTACCTACATGTTATTCAGCAAGCCCTGGACTTTGTGATCTATCATTAGAATTCTTCGAGGCCGCGAACTTTGTTGTTTATTATCCAGCATTGCACTCCAAGTGTGTGAAATTCTACAAAGACCTCGACATGAACGCGGATACGAGTTAAATCTCTTACAGAGTTCTGAAGGATGAAATGTTTTTTCATAGCGCTGTTAACTAAAAGTTTAATATGAAAAATATTGGAGAAAGACATGAATTTTAACTGAATATTCTACGAGGATCCCAAATATGCAGTAGAGATATCCTAAAGTGGACATTGTACGTTGTACACGTTTTGCGATATTAAAGTTTTCTCTTATGTTATTATCATAGGTAATACCAGAGAGGTATTGAGGTTGCCGATAAATTTAAGGGCAATGCTATAAATTTGTCTAGGGAAATTTCAGAGCATCAAGTAAGAGAATAAAACCACGAAATGTGCTAATAGATTACAGTACAAATATTAATTATTTCAAATACATTGTACTCGTTAAATCCCGAAAAGACTAAGTATATGATTATGTCTCGTGACCAGAATATTGTACGAAATGGAACTATAAAAATTGGAGATTTATCCTTCAAAGAGGTGGAAAAATTCAAATATCTTGGAGCAACAGTAACAAATATAAGTGACACACGGGAGGAAATTAAACGCAGAATAAATATGGGAAATGCCTGTTATTATTCGGTTGAGAAGCTTTTTTCATCTAGTCTGCTGTCAAAAAATCTAAAAGTTAGAATTTATAAAACAATTATATTACCGGTTGTTCTATATGGTTGTGAGAGGAACAGAGATTAAGGGTGTTTGAGAATAAGGTTCTTAGGAAAATATTTGGGGCTAAGAGGGATGAAGTTACAGGAGAATGGAGAAAGTTACACAACGCAGAGCTGCACGCATTGTATTCTTCACCTGACATAATTAGGAACATTAAATCCAGACGTTTGAGATGGGCAGGGCATGTAGCACGTATTGGCGAATCCAGAAATACATATAGAGTGTTAGTTGGGAGGCCGGCGGGAAAAAGACCTTTGGGGAGGCCGAGACGTAGATGGGAAGATAATATTAAAATGGATTGGAGGGAGGTGGGATATGATGATAGAGACTGGATTAATCTTGCTCAGGATAGGGATCAATGGCGGGCTTATGTGAGGGCGGCAATGGACCTCCGGGTTCCTTAAAAGTAAGTAAGTACATTGTACGTTGTACACGTTTTATAATATTTAAGTTTTCTGTTGTGTTATTATCAGGGAAAGTATTTATATGTAAATACATATTTACTTATAAAGCTAATATAATTTATATTTTGCATTATCTTTATGTTTCACAATGTGTAGGGTTGAAAAATCCTACTTTTATTTTCCATATTTTTCCATATTTTAGAGTTTAGTACATATTTTCGTTAATTTCCATATATTTTCCATATTTCATATAAAACAGTCCATATTATATTAGGTTTAACAATAAAACAAAACAAAATTCCATTAACTTTTAAAAATACATTTCAACAATAGAGATTTAAACACATGTTCAGTAATCCCTTTAACATCAGAGTTATTTGAAAATTAGCAGTCCTATCAAAAATGGGAAAGTAAGTTACAAAACTGTATTAATTTAATTTAAAATTTTTAACAGACTTCAGTTGTGCAGCTCAACAGTTAAATGCCAGTCAGAGTACACATAGGTTCAGTTTTGTAAATCATACTATAAAGACGGTAAATATGCCAAAAGTACGTCATTCAGTCAATTTAAAATCAAAACTAACAAGTTACATTTCAGAATTTAAAGAAGATGGTTTATCAACTGACAATAAAATATTATTTTGTAATTTGTGTCAGTGTGCAGTATCATCTACACAAAAGTTCCTGGTGCAACAACACATTACAACTAGTAAACATCAGGCCAACAAACAACTAAATTCCAAGCAGAGACAATTGTTTTTAACACAACCAACAACATCGAATGTAAGATCTGAGTTTAACATCGACCTGTGCCGTTCTCTCATCTCTGCTGATATTCCTCTCTACAAACTAAAGAATAAGGTCTTCAGGGAATTCCTTGAAAAATATACTCAACATACAATCCCGGATGAGTCAACACTTAGGAAGACGTATGCTCCATCCATCTACGATGAGACAATACAGAAGATAAGAGATGAAATTAAAGATAGTTCAATTTGGGTTTCCATTGATGAGACTCCCGACAAAGAAGGTAGACTTGTTGGTAATGTAGTTATCGGTTTGTTAAGTGAACAATATTCTGAACGAATTCTTTTACATTGTGATGTTCTAGAAAAGTGCAATAACAAAACTATAGTTAAACTGTTCAACGAAGCTATGGGTATCCTGTGGCCAAAGGGTATTATGTACGATAATGTGTTATTCTTTATTAGCGATGCTGCCCCTTATATGGTCAAAGCTGGACAAGCATTATCTGTTGTATATCCTAAATTGACTCATTTTACTTGTGTGGCGCATGCATTTCATCGTGTGGCAGAAGTGGTCAGAGACAATTTCCCTAAAGTAGATTTGTTGATTTCATCAGTGAAAAAAGTATTTCTCAAAGCTCCCAGTAGAGTTAACGTGTTGAAAGAAATGTACCCTGAAATTCCATTGCCACCAAAGCCAATTTTAACTAGATGGGGTACATGGCTAGAAGCAGTTGAATATTATGCCGAACATATAGACTCTATTAACAATGTTCTCCTTGCATTGGACTCTGAAGATGCAGTCTCAATTGATACTGCGAAAACAGTTACCTGTGACATAAGTGTGAAGAATGACTTAGCTCACATTCAGCATACATTTTCATGCATCATAAAAACGCTCAAAAGTCTCCAAAATAGGCACCTTTCACTATCTGAAAGTTTTGAAATTATAAATAGTACTGTGGAACAACTGAATCGTGGTAGAGGTAAAGTTGCAGATGCAGTAAGAGCTAAGGTGGACACTGTACTTTCAAAAAACCCTGGATATGAAGAACTACAAAAGGTTGTTGCTGTGATGAGTGGTGAATCAACAGTGAAGATTAACTTGGACTTATCCCCAGCAGACATTGTGAAATTGAATTATGTACCAGTTACTTCTTGTGACGTCGAACGCTCTTTTAGTCAGTATAAATCTATCCTCAGAGACAATAGAAGAAGATTCACTTTTCAGCACTTGAAAGAAATGTTTGTAACCTATTGTTATGGTAACAGACAATAAAAATTGTGTTTTGTTGAAACTACATTGGAAGATAAGGTACGTCCATTATATTTTTTGTTTAGTTTGATTAAAATGTACCAATATTTAACGTACATAGTCATTTTTTTATAATTTTAAGTCCATATTTAATTCCATATTTTGGTAAAAATCCATATTTAATTCCATATTTTGGTAAAAATAACTACATATATATTTACATATTTCATATATTTTTAGTCCATATAAATCCGTTCCCTGGTTATTATCATAGGTAATACCAGAGAGGTATTGAGGTTGCCGATAAATTTAAGGGCAATGCTATAAATTTGTCTAGGGGAATTTCAGAGCATCAAGTAAGAGAATAAAACCACGAAATGTGCTAACAGATTACAAATATTAATTACTTCAAATGCATTGTGCGTTGTACACGTTTTGTAATATTTAAGTGTTCTTATCATAGGTAATACCAGAGAGGTATTGAGGTTGCCGATAAATTTAAGGGCAATGCTATAAATTTGTCTAGGGGAATTTCAGAGCATCAAGTAAGAGAATAAAACCACGAAATGTGCTAATAGATTACAAATATTAATTACTTCAAATGCATTGTGCGTTGTACACGTTTTGTAATATTTAAGTGTTCTTATCGTAGGTAATACCAGAGAGGTATTGAGGTTGCCGATAAATTTAAGGACAATGCTATAAATTTTCTAGGGGAATTTCAGAACCTCAAGTAAGAGAATAAAACCATGAAATGTGCTAATAAATTATAAATATTAATTACTTCAAATACTTGGGTTGTAATATAATCAGTAACATGAGCTGCTGCCAGAAAGTCAAAAGGAGGATAGCAATAACCGAGGAGGCTTTTAGTAGAAAAAGAAGCATCTTCTGCGGACCTGTGGTAAAAGAACTAAGGAAGAGACTAGTGAAATGCTTTGTGTGGAGTGTGGCACTAAATGGGGCAGAAACTTTTACATTACAACGAAGTGAAGAGAAGCGAATAGAAGTATTTTAAATGTGGATACGGAGAAAAATGGAACTTGTGAAGTGGATAGACAG
This sequence comes from Periplaneta americana, assembly GCF_040183065.1. Classification (NCBI taxonomy): domain Eukaryota; kingdom Metazoa; phylum Arthropoda; class Insecta; order Blattodea; family Blattidae; genus Periplaneta; species Periplaneta americana. The sequence goes on along the minus strand of NC_091120.1, from coordinate 34,703,346 downwards.
AATAAGAAATGAAGCTGTGTTGGAAAGAGTGGGTGAAGAAAGAATGGTGCTGAAACCGATCAGGAAGAGGAAAAGGAATTGGTTGGGTCACTGGCTGAGAAGAAACTGCCTACTGAAGGATTCACTGGAAGGAATGGTGAATGGGAGAAGAGTTCGGAGCAGAAGAAGATATCAGATAGGCGACATTAAGATATATGGATCATATGCGGAGGCGAAAAAGAAGACAGAAAATATATACTAGTCGCGACGTTGTTATTCCTGACGTGACTCCTCCTCTTTGCTTACGTCTTAGGAAGTGAAGGCTCTATAAAGTCTAGGTAGGAGTATCGTTCGCCGTTTTTGTTCTTTCGTCACCGAGCTACCAGATGAGGAATCTATTTGCCACACCGTTAAACACGATCATGTCGTAGCTCCTATGATAATAAATCAAACGCACTGTAATTCAGCAAATAACTGAGCGGCAAATAAAGTCCTCGTGTGCTTTCTGCGAACACCAACGAAAGAGCCAAAATGGCGGGCGATTATATTAAGTATTTATCGAGCCTTACGAAATGCATGACTTCATCATCAGCGAAACACAAGAGGCACACGTTTAAATGTAGCCGACCTGCAACGTGATTGGCTGCCGGAAATAAGAGCTACGGGACTATAGTAACATAATTATTACACTAATCAGACTTCAGATGTAACAAACAAATTGTACTTTCTCAGACACATATCAAGTGAGATGTACTGCCTGATAATAGATGTAAAATATCAGCCATAAGCTTAATTAGAAGTATCTCAGACCATTGGCAGTTTATAATTAATTTCGTCATAAAAGGAACACAGAAATCCGCGAATAACTTAATGTAACATGAGTTATAAAGTTACGGTTGACTGTGAGAGAATTCTAAATAGTAGTGGACTGTATAATCTTAATGCTCTACTGTAATACACATAGCAGGCTTTGTAAAATACAATGCAACATTAGTTACACCAGGGTCCTGCGAATTGCATGAACACCAGGCGATTTTATCTATCAGAGATGTTAAAATGACTGTATAATAAGCAGATTTTATAACATACGGCTTTGAGGTCTGACCAGCGAATAGGGATTATAAAGAATGGACACTGAGCGAATTTTCCTCTGTTTTGTTTCTCTGTGCGCCGGCGTTTAGTTCCACTTTCAAGCGCTAGAGGTTAGTGTAATAGAGCACACACTAAGATAATAATTGAGAATAGAGTTGAGACACAGGATCCAAACATCGCCTACCTTATTGCATAATCCAGTAATGCTTTGCTTCAAATAAATTCAAGTTAACAGCTTTTCCTTATTTCTCAGTGACAAACTAGTTGTAATAATAATTTTTTATATTTTATATGTAGCCTAATAAATTATATTATAAAATAATATATTATAATACATTATAGCATTATGTATCAAATTCGTTTAATATTTGTATACAATATAATATAGGTATATGGTTTTACTTCTCATGGGAGTTTTGTTTTTCCATTTTCAGCGCTGTCAAATCATTACATATTTTAATTGTTGTTGAGGTCAACGTCTCAATTCTCATTATAAAGGAACTCTAGAGTCTACACATTACAGTTAATGACGGATTTATTATTTCATCGGTCCAATTTATTTTACTTGAGTACATAATGTACCTAGATGTATTAATTATATGTGTTATATTTCCGCTGTGTACACTGCTAGCTGGTGTGATGTCAGTACCAACTCCTGGGAGAAAGCAGAATCTCACGCTCAAACTGGTTTGAAGATCATTAAAATCAGTCCTGCTACATCAAAGGTACCGACGCGAAGTGTCCATACTGTATAACCACAGTCTAGTATATACAGTCACGAAGCTTGAGTTTTGAGGGTGCTAGAAATAATAGACTGTGACGGTACTATTTTGCATTGCCTGTGATGAGGCGATATTAGCGATCTTAGTGGTGAGCAACTATCTAATGTTTGCATATTTACTACGTATTGAGCTTCGCGACTGTTATATACTAGACTGTAGTATAACTATCTATACGCTGGTCTGACAGTCAGCATTCATGACTACAAATCATGAGATCCCGGATTTGATTCTCGTCCTGGTGATGGAAATTTATCTTTAAAGATAATGTTTAAAAATGTAACAAATGTTCAAAGTGAGAACCATTCACGGCCAAACAATGGTTCTTTCAAATGCTTTGATATGTAATACAAAATAAATGTGTGTTTTCATATGGAGTAGGCCATGAAATAAACAAAACAATAACATAAATCAACAATGACTCCTTTTCATTCCTGAGTTTAAAACTGTTCATCATGGCAATGATTTCTGAAAGAGAAAGGATAGAAATTCTATTGGTGATTGGTTACGGCGACAGAAAGAGAAATCAACAAGAGGTATGTAATTTATTTAATGAGATACACCCAAATAAGAACATAACCAGGGTGAGAATTAACGATGGGGATCGGGGGTTTTCCCCCTTGTTGGAAAGTTATCCCCCTCTCATAAATTCATATTAACATCCCTGCCAGGGATAACTTCTGTCCCCCCTCACAAAATATATATTTTTTGTTTTAATACGAATATACTTTGTAAAGTATAAAGTAAGCAAAGGAAATAATATTGATGTAATAATCACCGGCAAGCTGACAACAATCAATAACTTAGGAATTACACATCTTATCTTAAGCCTGCTCATGGATATAATTATTATTATAATCAAGATGCAAGACAAGCAACTCAGTGCGACCAAGCGTTGAGTCGTATCGAATGAGGATAATAATAATAATAATGATTTTATGTGTGATATTCTCTGTCTAGGATTCTATCCCCACCTCATCAGAAATCTTAATTCGCACCCTGAACATAACAGAGTCAACAGTTAAAAAAAATAGTAAAAAAATTTAATGAAACAGGAAGTGTCGAGAATAAACCAAAAGCTGGAAGACCAAAAACAATTACAGGTGGTGAAAATGCCCTTGATATGATGATCTACATTGAAGATCCTCATAAATCAACTAGACAAGTGGCACTTGAATATGATGTCAGTCATGTATCAGAATGGAAATTGTTGAAATCACAGAAATGGCATACATATAAATTTCATCTTGTGCAAGAGTTAAATGAGGATTATTTTGATAGAAGGAATGAATTCTGTGATACAATGATAGGGATAATAGATCAGAACCTACATTTTGAGAAGCATATCATATTTTCAGATGAAGCAACTTTCTCTCTACATGGCACTGTCAAGTTACCTAGAGTAGAATCATTTAAGGATTTGGGTATTTATTTTACACACAACTTATGTTTTAAAATGCACTTAAATCACGTGGTAATTGATGCATATAAAAAATTAGGATTTATAATCAGAAATACAAAAGAATTAAAAAAATATAAATACTATTGATACTCTCTATAAAACTGTGGTTAGAAGTAAGCTAGAGTATGCGTCTGGTCACCTCAGTTCCAGTCCCATCAGATGCAAATAGAAAGGATACAGAAAAGATTTTTACGTTATTTATATTTTAAAAAATATCACGTATCGTCTTATGACAAGCAAATTTCATATAATCAGTTACTTTTTTAATTTAATTATAAAACTTTAAAATCTCGACGATTAATAAATAGCCAAATTTTACTCTATAAGACTGTTAATGGTATATTGAATAACTGTGATTTTCTTAAATTCCTTCAGTTCAATGTAAAAAGAACAGAATTACGTCATAGGCAACCTTTTATTATTCCTGTTCCTAGAACTGTTTCCTTCAAGAACTGTCCATTGTTTGTTATGTGTAATACAACTCTCTGTCTTTAAACTGTGATTCTCAATTGGATTTCAGTTTAACAATTGAAAATTTTCATACAATATTAAAAAGCATTGTATTTCCTTAAATATTTAAATTATGAAGAAGTGTATTATAATGTTTTACTCAAGTTTTTAAATAATTTTGCATCATTATATTGACATTTGGCACCATATTAACTGTAATATTATAATATTCTAGCATCTATTACCATTATGCATTTTCTTTCTTTTGTTTGTGTTGTTTGTTTTATTGTTTTTTTTCTCTTTTATTATGTATTTTGTGTATACATCTGTGTAAACCACCTGTAATTGGAAGCCTGCTTCTGTTGGTGGTGGATTTAAAATAAAATAAAATAAAATCGCCATTATTGTCGGTATTACTCTCCTCACAACCCCATTGGATGGCAGAAGCACATACACAGTATCCACAAAAAGTCAATATCTGGACAGGTTTAGTGGGAAGCAGCAAATTGGTTCTTTTTCATAGACAGAAATTTAAACTCTGATAAGTATCAACCGGTTCTGCATGATGATGTTATCCCAGCTTTCAGACAGTTGTTTCCTGGCGTGTGTATCAAGGGAACATCTGGTTTCATCAAGATGGTGCACCTGCACATTATGGTAGAAGAGTAATGGATTTCGTCAACCAAATGTTCCCTGGTAGATGGGTTGGAAGAAGAGGTCACATTGAATGGCCAGCTAGATCACCTGACCTCAACCGAGTGGATTTTTTCTCTGGGGTTACTTAAAGTCCAAGGTGTATCGTGATAGACCGAACAGTATTGAAATCTGAAATTAAGGATTAGTAATGAAATGGAACTGATCACTTCTGAAACTGTGAGAAAGTCAATGGACTGCTTTGGTGATAGACTGGGCGTTGTTTGGCCGTGAATGGTTCTCATTTTGAACATGTGTTATAATTTTAAACATTCTCTGAAACAGTTACGTTATTGTTTTGTTTCTTTCATGGCCTACTCTATATGATTGTAACATTTATTTGTTGTTACATTATCAAAGCATTTGAAAGAACCATGACATTTACAAGAGAATATTCATCATTTATGCTGACTCAAACTTTTATTTGTATGTAAAATTGAATGGAGATTTCAAATGTGTAAAATTTAATGTAGGGTGCCATTTAAAAAAGTGTTATTTTTTTTGCCACATCCTGTACACGAATCATTACTTTTGTGAGACCACAGCCATAAGTTTTAATGATCTCAAACAACTTTTGTTTTTTTATATATTTTCATAAAATGAATATATAAAGAGTTATTAGCAATATTCCATACTTAATTCACATACTGTATCAATAAATGGCATGATCATATACAGAAGTGGACAAATTATTAGACTAACACTTTTTCTTGGAAACATAATATAATTCGTCATATCAACTATCAGTGTAATTCACAGGGTCTCTATTGTTGTAAATATGATTGTTTTCATCTTCTGGTATATTTTTCCGATGGTTAAGTATATTTTTTCTGGCTATGTTGGTACTATTGGTGTTTTAATTATATACTGCAGAAGATATTCTCCCATGGCCTGCAAGAAGACCGGACATGAACGAAATTGAAAATCTGTGATCTATACTGAAGAAGGAAGTGAATAAAAAGAGGCTTACAACAAAACATGGACTCATTTAAGCATTGTCTTATATCTGGCTACATGATACTGATATTCAAAGAAAGTGTCAAACTTTGGTTTCCAGCATCCCTGACAAAATCAACGTGTTAATAAAGAGTAAGGGAATGTTCACAAAATATTAATAACCTCAATGCTCAATTTTCTCTTCATTATATCTGTGCAAAATACATTTTTGTTCATTATTTCTACCGATAAATACAGCTTCGTTGCACATATAATTAATTTAGTCTAATAATTTGTCCACGTCTGTACTTCATATTCTCAGAATTGAACACAATCGCATCCTGCAAATAATATATCAGTATAGACCAAGAGGTAAAAGAGACATCGGTCGATCTAAAAAGAGATGGGATAATCAACTTCAAATTTTAATAATTCTTAAATTACCTATGGAGACGGAACAGCCCTTAGATCCTAAGCTGTTCTATTTATGTTTAAAATCAAAACATAAACCATGTCTTCAACTTCATTTAAATACACAATCATTAAATACTTTCGGTACCGCACACGATTGAGAGCAATCAATATTTAATTATGGAAAAGGGCCAGATCTTACATTTACGTTGCTTTTTATTTAATGATATTCTCAACTACACACGTTACTCGACATCAAAATTCAATGTGACGTAACTAATAGCTTTACTTCTTCCCGAGGAAGCGAAACAGGATTTTATCGCTTTAGATCGGGTTTTGAAATTCTGTTCCAACGTCTAGCGTTGTAATCACAAAATCAAGGAGGACGAGATCTGTGCGTGCGTGTGCGTGTGTTTGTGCAAGTATGTATTTATGAGTCTACTCTTCATTTCACTTTTCTATGTGGTGAATTCCCTTTGCGAGTGATAACATAGCTACTACGTCATAGTAGTCAAAGAAAAATAAAATGGAACGCTATTATCAAGTAAGAAGTACGCTTAGGAAAAGAAGTGGAAACGGTAAATGTTTAAATGCAGATAATTCTGTCTTCATGCTTCGACAAATGTTTCTGAATAAGAATAATGCTAAACGGAGTAGAACACACTTGACATGATTAGTTCAATTTTTTTTTTCATTATTTATTTTTACACTAGCTGTACCCGTGCGCTCCGCTGCACTTGTTAGAAATAAATATAAAGTAATTACATAATTATAATAAGACATCTGGTCCAGGGAACATTCGTGTTTGATAGAAGGATAAATCGTTTAATATGTCACTTAATTTAAATTGTATTTAAATAATTAAAATGCGATCATTTTGGTCCAGAGACCACTCATTTAGTGCAATGATAATTCCTTTAACATATTTCTTAATTATTATTACATGCAAATAATTAAAATATGATCATTTGGTTCAGAGAACATCCGTTTTTGGTGCAATTTGGTCCCATCAAAATTTTGCTTGGAATGAAACGTATCGGAAATCATTTTTAAAGAAACTTTTGTAATGCAACATTTTTCACAAAAATTAATAATAAGGGAGATATTTCGATTTATTTAAGCCAAGCCCCGTTATAACCTTCCTTTTAAATAAAGTATTTAGAATGCCATATAGCCTAAAATCTAAGTTACAACGAACTTAATTTATATTTCAATTTTCATATAAATCTGTTCAGCCAGTATCGCGTGAAAAGGTAACAAACATCCAGACAGACAGACAGACAGACATACAAACAAAAATTTCAAAAAAGCGATTTTCGGTTTCAGGATGGTTAATTATACATGTTAACACCAATTATTTTTGGAAAATCGAAAATTACCAGAAAAATTTTGGCTACAGATTTATTATTAATATAGATGGATAAAAATGTTGTATTGCTGTATATCTAAAAAACTGTCAACTAAACTTCAAAATACCTAAAAGATAATTGAGGAGTTGAATCGAATACGGGCGTAATCCATGTTTTGCCCTTTTTACGTTCAATGCTTTATTAGATTCTCTTGGTCACCTTGCAAAGTTTCGATTTGATATCTCTTTTCTAGTGGTCTTTGGCGCAGTATAAGTGTTGAGCTGTTTTCACAGTTAATGACAGTCTAGTATATACAGTCACGAAGCTCAATACGTAGTAAATATGCATCCATAGATCGCTTGGATCGCTATTAACGCCTCATCACAGACAATGCGAAATAGTACCTGCACAGTCTATTGTTCCTAGCACCCTCAACAACTCAAGCTTCGTGACTGCATATACTAGACTATGGTTTAATGTTAGTTATCAGGTGGTGGTTGGAAGGTTGTGTTTTCTAATTTCTACGTACATACTTAGGACTTAAAGGAGAACTCAATTTATTATTGTTTTAAGGGTTTAGGTACAGCTTACAGCAGTAAAATTTTGGAAATATTCAACATGTTTTTCCTCCATTACTGTATCTTGTACAATAATGAAAGTTAGTATGTGTAAAACACCGTCCTTCTGCTACATGAAAAAAAAATATTTGTACTATTTAAAACAATTATTTACATTTTTTTCAAAATTCAGTTCACTTTGCAGTGATGAAGCGTTTCCCGCTTGACTCAAAAATTATCCAAAATTCTGTGATGAAACTTTTTGTGTGTATTTATGCATGTCATATCGACAGTATGGTACAAGATCACTTCCGTATCTTTGATAGATTGTCTGATAAAAAATAAATTCCTTAACAAAAATGGTCAGATATCAGTATTTCTTCTAACACAAAATAAAAAAAAAATATTATTTATTAAGGAATGTGGTAGTTGAAAGAGCATGATATTGTAAACATGAGTTTCAGCAATAAAGTAAAAGAGAGAGAACATGAAGTTAATATGTTCGTGAGTTATGAGGGAAACGCTTCATCACTGCACAGTGAACTACCACCATTATTAATTTTGAAAAAAAGAATATATATATATATATATATATATATATATATATAATTTTTTTTAATTGTAAAAATATTTTTTACGTATAGCAGAAGGACGGTGTTTTACAAATATCAATTTTCATTATTGTACAAGATAAAGTAATGGAGGAAAAAAAAGGGTTGAATATATCCAAAAATGTTACTGCTGTAAGCTGTACCTAACCCCTTAATGTGTCTGCTTCAGAGAGTTTTCTCGGTTGTTACTGTCCATATTCTTTGGCAAGAGGACGCACCATTTAACAGATTTAGATGTTCCAGCAGTCCCACCAAACCCTGTGAAATCGAGGAAGGAAAATGATGTTAGGAGTCTGTACATATTCCTGTCAGATTATTTTGAACTAGTCTTTGCTAAGTTTCATCAATTTACTTTACTTTTGTTGTGTCTAGTACATTTTTTCTTAATATCCTCATCTTTTCTTTTTTTACACAAGTGGAATCTTTAATATTGTTCTGAAAATATGGTTTTGTTTACAAAAAAGAAAGCATTTTACTTGTAATCATTTCTCACGAATTTTAAAATATGATGAAACACAATGTTGTCCTTAAAACAGTATAAATTGCGTGTTCATATTCCTTTGTAATCCTCTTTATTTAATCCTCAACAAGAAATTGCAGAAGGAAATTTGTTCTGTCGTTTTTTCATGCATAGGCCATTGAATGGAATAAGGACAATTGCAAGGTTATTTTATAACGACTATTTCTTCCTTACTCTATACACATTTAGGTATATCAATTAAAATGTTTTCCAATTAATAAAATATTGAATAACAGCGTGAATGCCCGTTGTTTACTCTGACTAAAAAATGTGTTATTTATACAGCTACTCAAATATTTCAAAGGCCTTTTTCTCATAACTTCAATTTCTGGGTTACGCCCGTTTTCAATTCAACTCCTCAGTTATAAAAAATCGCGACTTGTTAAGAAAACTAGTCCGGTCAGATCGCAGTACTATTGTGACTATTAGTCAAGGCAGAATACTCGCTGTCAAGCTTCAGAAGTCTGTTCTAACATTTATTGTACAATGGTCATAATACGCACTAGGCAGATCACGTGATAGCGCTTCTTGTTATAGATGAAGCGACTCTGGGCTCGATTTCTTGTAAAGAAAGTGAAGGTTTAGATTCCAGTATGTTCTTCGTCTGTATTTACTCTTGCGGTGCTCTAGCAGCAAGCTTATGACATGCACGAAGACTTGATTTTCTGCTGTTGGTGCAATAACCCCACAGCAATGTCGTCTGTAACATGAAGTGGCTCAACCGTCGATAGACAAAGCCGCATTTGTAGCTCAGTTGGCAGAGTGCTGTCTTAAGACGAGTATTTCGTTTATATGACGTTATTCCATTTTCGACCAATGAAGTGTAATGAAATTTTGAATTCCAACCAATCACAGTCAAACATCGCGATAATTTTTGCAGATAGATTTATCGCTATCAGTTTATCGCATGGTCGTTCTTTTGTTTAGTCGGTGTCGCCAACTGTTTCCCCGTAAATTGATGAGCATGAATCCATTAAGATGCATATACACTGTTAAACTGTTCTTTCAACTTTACGCATTCAAGCAATGAATGCAAGATTGATTGCCAATATTAATTAATATATTTACGCAGTGAAGACGATGTTCAAAACGGTGCACCATGAAGACACAAAGTCTTCATGCATCTTAATTGAACGTACGTTTTAAACTTGATCATTTCAATATTCTTCCCAGACAGCATGCATACGCCCATGGAAAATTGAACTGTGTAGATGCAGCTTCAGTTTCGTTACACACTACAGCGAGAATGCGTTTGTCGATCTGTGGAAAATGCTTTCTTGTAGCACGGAGTAACTGTCGAAATAAGGCACAGCTGACACATGGTCCCGCGCCCACATGTAACTAACCTAATTGTAACCTATAAAATCTGTATTACGTGAATGGAATTAAACAATTAATAGAAAGTCAGATGTTCAAATTTATGTAGCGTATATCAAACCCAAAGACCTTGTATGTTACATACAAGGTCTTTGATCAAACTGCCTTCCGTATGGCATAATAAAATACGTGTTTTAATTATCTATACAGAGATGGCTTCACTGTTTAGCAACATATGTCTCGCTGTAGTGTAAATACAAAAGCATTGCTATATAACTGTTTCCATACAATATTACATAGTTCTTAGTTCTCGGTATAGTGTGTAATGTAACGACGAAGTACTAAATAAAGTGTGAAATTCTACTTCCACATCATCATCTTCTAATTCCATGTCCATTGTAGGCTATCTGAAAAAAATTACACTCCTTCATTTAGATTTGATAACTGCGTTTTCAACAATTCTTCATTTAATTAATGTAGTAATCAGGTTATTTGTAATTATACTATAAAATGTTTAAATTATATTACGATTTCAGCAGATAATGAAAACATATTTCTGTTATAATAATAAGAGAAAAGTACAGTACATGTAATTAACATTGTTAAAACTGTATTTCGCTTTTCGCAATTGGCATTACTGAATAACATCCAATTTCTTTATTGCAGTAATCGATATTCAATCTATCTCAACTTCACAATGTCTGATTAGGTTAAGTATTCGTAAATATACAATTATTAACAATTTGTGAGCGAATTTTAGGGATATATTATTTATATTTTTATTTTATTCACGAAATAGTCCTAATAAATCTCAGACCTATCTTGACATTACTGCAGATAATGGACACGAGTTTCTGGTTTCTAATACGAACAATTCTGTAATTCCCATTTCAACAGCTTCCAAGTTTCGGACATTTCTTCCATGCAGGAAGTGGGCCATAGATATTAATCTAGGCGCAAGATTCGGGCTATGTGCCCGTTGTGGTGGCAGCTTGATTTCTCCCAATTTCTGGATTTTTTTTCAATGGTTGTTCGAGCGGTACATGTTCTCGCGTTGCCCTGTTGCAAGATAATTATTTTTCGATTAACTAACGCCGGATACCGCTCTCTCTCTCTCTCTCTCTCTCTCTCTCTCTCTCTCTCTCTCTCTCAAAACGCCATGAACTCGTTGTAGCTGTTGGGAATAAAGATCCGCATCGACTAGACGTCCGTTTGGAACAAGTCCCAGTGAATCACACCTTCAAATTCCACCTCACACATAACATCATTTTGTAACTGAACCGGTTTTAACGACCACTTTGGCACACTGACGAGAATCGAGCCAATGTTTTGAAGTGTCAGGGTTGCGGTAAATACCCACTTTTCATTACATGTGACAATTATCCTAATAAGTCTATCATCCATGCGATTAGCGATAAGCTGACGACAGATGTCCACTCCGTTCAGGTATGAATCACATTTTCTTGTGTCTTAATCGGGGAATGTATTGTATCTTCTGAAGCACCAAGTTCTTCTGACAACCTACGAGTACATTTTTGTGAATTTTCTTTCAAAACTCTGCGTGTATTCTCAATGTTCCACATCTTAAGTCTTTCAAGACGTTATAAGCCTTAAATATAAATAATATGCGCTAAACTGGAGAATTACCACGGTAGCTTTGAACCGTGCCGTTACGTTTACCACCAAATTTAACTACATACACAATGTTGCCAACATAGAAACATGATTTTGGTATGTGGTGTCGTTAGAAGGAGAAATTTGTTTCTTTTTCTCTCTACCACCTTCGTTCTGAACATTACTGAGAGATAGCACCATCTATTGCAATGATTTTTCCCTTGACCACCAATTTGCCTGGACGACATTTCTACATAGAAGATTAAGACAGATCTTACAACCGATCTCCAGTTACTAACAGTAGGCCTATGGTCATCAAAACTGTGTGTCCATTTTATCTCGAACTAAAATCTCTCTCGCATTTTCTTTTGTTTCATCACGGCCAAATGGATTTATCTCTTCGGTATCGATGTTTCTAATCGGTCATGGCCTTTATGACAGTTTTTTGTTTCGTAATATTGATAGACGGTAATATAATTAAAGCGGTGAATAATTTCATGGCCCCTAAAAGTTTTTTTTCCGTAAAAGGCTAGGTATTTTGTCTAGGCCACAAATAAAACTGCAACGCGGTCATAATTATGTACTTAATACTTTGGTGAACATTAACCAGAAATTTACTTTCCGTTATTTAAATGATATTCCTGAACCACATCTTTTTCCTCTTTATTTCGTTGTCATAACCTACTTTAAGATCTTACTACATAAGCATTTTCTTTTAGTGCATTCAAAACATCGTCGTTGTACTGCATAAATCTTGCACTTGACTAATAGAGTGATTTATTTAAGAATATAGTCGCGAATTTTACTACCACCATTTCGATTGTCTTCTGTTTGACACGGCTCGGTACGGCCCGGTGACTAGTGCCAGCGAGTAACGTCGACTATCGACATTGCTCTGCCGTGGTTATTATCCAGTTGTTCCTCAACGAGTCTTCACTTCGATTCGTGTCCACACCTGTGGAGTAACGGTCAGCGCGTCTGGCCGCGAAACCAGGTGGCCCGGGTTCGAATCCCGGTCGGGGCAAGTTACCTGGTTGAGGTTTTTCCGGGGTTTTCCCTCAACCCAATACGAGCAAATGCTGGGTAACTTTCGGTGCTGGACCCCGGACTCATTTCACCGGCATTATCACCTTCATTTCATTCAGACGCTAAATAACCTAGATGTTGATACAGCGTCGTAAAATAACCCAATAAAATTAAAAAAAATTACTTCGGTTCTGTAGAGACTTGGCAAACTTAAACCAAACATAAGGCCTCTTACCGGTTTTCAACAGACTCTGTTATTTTAGTTTACATGCTTTATTGCCACGAACTGTTGGGATGCCTATGGAGTAGGGGGAAGTTCGTAGTTGATATTCCCTTTCATGTTCGAACATTGCACGACACAATTACTCATGTATTGGTTGGATAATAGTTCATGTCTGCTGAAAAATGTGTACGTCAGACTAGAAGTCGGATAGTCGGCCTTGGCTCTGTATGGATTGTCACGCTATGGATTAATTTTATATACAAATTAGTTGTCTTCTTTACATTTTGAAAATAATTTATGCTAAATGGCCCCCATTGCCTAGCTCAGAAACTGGGTACGCGTGGATTTTGATAGGCTGTGGAGTGAGAGCGCAATAATTCTCGAATTTCATGTTGTTATGAATGCATTTTCTGTGTTATGCAATTTAATATAGCAGAGAATATCTTCCGTTAAATAAACTTACGTGTTCTGCGGAGACTTTTTTTAGCCGCAGGCATTGTGCACACACAAACTACAGGAATGAGTTTCAATTTCCAAGACGCGAAAGACAAGAAACAAGTTGTTAAGTGAGTAAACAATGTTTGTGTTCATGGCAGCGTAGTCATCATTTCGTGGCATATTACGTGTTCTGTTCAACTCGTGAGAACATAGAACGAGTGCGAACTAGTGTCTTGCAATGTTCGAACTTGAGAGAGGCAACCAAGACATACAAATTTCGTCTTATCTCATATGAAAAACTAATCACATGGCCTGTGCTAAAATCCTTAAAACATGAAGGGATGGGAGTGGAGGACAGAGAATATTTGTATAACAAGGTGCACAGGCCTCCTCCTGTAGAGCGAACATCGGAGAATATCGAACTTCGTCATACTCGACAAACTTGAATCGAAGAGTATTGCCAATTTAGAGATTATGTCGCTAAATCTGGAGATTTGAACTGTTTTTGGCGATGATTTCTTTTATTATATTTCATTCTTTAAATAGGGATTTAGCGACTTTTTCAACACCATCCAACGACAAAAATGATACTTTCTCTATTAATAATAAGGAATCTAGCGACTTTTGAACTACTGTTCGGCGATTTTTCGGGCACTTCATTTGGAAACACTGGAATCGAACTGCAGTTGCAAGAAGTCCGACCCGTTGAGCAGTAAGTCAGTCACTAGCGTTGAATAGATATTCCGAGAACGACACTAGAAACAATTTTGCGTAAGAACTTCGTCTACCATTCTTACAAAATTCAGATCAGCTATCATCTAAATTCTAAATGATGCCGCGCCGTGTTGTAGTGGTCTAAGGCAGCGGTGAACAAAGCGGATATCGTGATTACTTCGTGTAATCACAGACATTCAAGCGGGTACGAGGAGTTTCCTGTACATTGCTGTTTTTTTCATTCACGTACTGAAGGCAAGCAATGGCGGTATCATGAAGCTCTACAAACTCTGTCTCTACAAACAGTATGAAGTTGTTTCGTAAAGAATGAGAAGGAGAACTTTTTTTTGTTCTATCGGACAAAATGTAATATGTTTACTTTGCTCAACGGTTCAATTAGGAGTATAATTAACATTAATTGCCACGTTGAATAATGTATTATCATTATTATTATTATTGTTATTATTATTGACCACTAAGTATGTGTTTCTATAATTCTTCTGTACGTGCATGAATATTGATATTTTTAGATATTCTCTCTAGAAGGATAAAATTATTAGGTTTTATCTCAATTTTAATCTTCTTAATCTTCAGATGATGGTAACTGTTTTTAATTATTCATTTAATAATAATATTGTAGAAAAACTGATTCAATATTATGTGCCAACGAACTGTTAAACGTCAGAAATTGACATGTCTTGAATCATAGCCAGGAAGAGAAAGATGAGATAAATAAATGTAAGGAAGTCAGCTACCTAATGGGTTGAAATATCTCGTGCTCTGGAGCCTTTTAATAGAACAGAATTTCTCAAAAGAGTAATGATTAAAATAGCTTAAATAACTTGTTCATAAGAAGTTTTTAATTTTGAAAAACTACGAATTTCTCGACAAAGTATCGAGAGAAGAATCTATAAAATTCCTGGTTATATTCAAGAGAAAGGTTAAAAAAAGAAACAAGAAAAGTCGTATATTATTCACTGGCTCTTGATGATAACAGTGACATTACTAATACAGCAAACTTGAGATTTTTATCCGCGGGATTGATCAAGATGTTAGTACAGGAACCACCACTGTTTCTAGTTTTCATGCCAACTACCTTTCTTCCGTCTCCTTACTTCATAAGCTGTCTGTCACATGTAATCACTGCAGCTCGAGTTTTGATCACCGCTGGTCTAAGGCATCATGCATAGGATTCGGATTACGGAATGCTCGCTCGTTCGAGTGCTAATGGGTAAGAAATTTTCTGGTGAAAATTCGACCAGTGTTTGGGACCGGTATCCACCCAGCTGTGAAGGTTAAGCAATAGCTCAATAAGGGCCATTTGAAAATAAATAAATGAAATATAAATAATAATTAAGAAAAGAAGGATTTGAAGGAAGAAGAAGCGAGGAAACAGAGCTGAGAAGTTGTCTGAGTATAGTCCTGGTCAGTTTACTTAATACCCTAAGGGTGAAACATAACCATTTTCCCCATTACTACATAAGCTAGTGGATTATGGTGATTTTCTAGTTTGCAGGTTGAATTTTCTTTTGCCAACTTCGTTTCGAATTTCGATACTGAGAAATACTACAACTGGTAGTGATTTTATAACTGTTATGTTGGCAGCAGTGATACAAGTTGTCAGTAGTTTAAATTCTGAAAATTCAAATTGTTCTAGATTTCTGAGCCCATTACTCGAAGCTAGTGAAATTTGAACATACTAATAATTAATTAATATCAGTATTAATATGAAATTTGTTTAAACAAATAATAGTTATTGTATGTGTTGCTTTGTGTTGTGGTTACAATTTCAAGATTAGAGTCAGGTAGGCTAAGTGTAAATAAATATAACATATTTCGTGTGATACATGCCCTTGTCTGATCGATAGAAATATCATTTCACATTTTAATTAATTTATTTCGTGTTTGGACTTTTATTACAATAAGGGAGTAAATATTCTAAAGCATACATTTCAAAGTGGCATTCGTTTTCGGAATTCATACTAATCCTTTCACGTGATCAAAGAAAATACATTTTTAGGTTAGGTCTCGTGATTTGTAAACTGTTTAATCAAAGCAATCAGTTTCATGTTGTTAGACAAAATACATTTTAATATTAGATCACACACTAATCTACTAACATAATGTGCGAGAGGTTCAGAAGAAAAATATACTCTTTCACAAATTATTGCATTGAACCTTTTAGAAAACACCTCCCCAACATAAAGCTGAGATGTGGTAAATAAACAAGACATCGTTATTGTTAATGCATTATTATTTTATTATTATTATTTTTATTATAGTACATGGCATTGTGTGATTTTATCTTCTTTTAGCGATATCTAGTATTAGTTGGCAACATTGAAGAGACGGCCAAATTAGTCTTTCAGAAATTGAGGCAGGGAGATCAAAAACCCACTAACTCCAATTTTTGACAAAATTGAGTTATGGGCTGGATGATGCTTTTTAGTTTGTCCCGCATGCGTGGAAGGCAAGAATACACTAATATCGACATTCATCTGCATTCTGGGGGCTGTTTTAAAACTCGTGGAAGTCAGAACTCCACTTACTCCATGTAATAAGAGAGTTTTTACATTCCAAGCTTAATTTCCCGGTAGGTGGCAACACTATCGCTCAACCAGCTGAGTAAAGTGATACGATACCACAGTCTACTATATACAGTCGCGAAGCTTGAGGTGATTTTTTGCAAATCTCATGACAAAGCGCTCCAAGCGGTTAGCAACTAGAAACAATAGACTCTCCAGGTCGACTTTGGACTGTGTCGTATTTCCATCGAGTGCTAGCTCGTTGCGTATTTCACATTGATGCTTGTGAAATGTTCGTTATTGGTTGTAATGAAAAGGTTAATGGCTAAAATACAATAATTGTAATAATAATATTTTACTAGAGACGTAGAAAAATTAAGTTTGTTTTAATGAAATTTATTGATCACGTTTTATTTTCAATTCTGGTGGGATTATTATTGCATAACCTCATCCCACTTTGTTAACTACGTAAGCCTACACTACAAGTACCGGTACACGTAAGTTACTTCATTAATTCATATTTCCATTATTATTGTTGTAAAGGGAAATGAAAATTAATATTTATTGGTTTCATAGTTAATTATCGCTATAATCTTGAATTAGTGAAGCGTTTATAGTAAACTTCAGTTCGTTTTGCACAAACAAAAATAATATTAACCTATTTCTTGCAGGTATCTTCGAGTTTATGGTGGAATTTAATATACTTACTTACTTACTGGCTGTTAAGGAACCCGGAGATTCATTGCCGCCCTCAGATAAGCCCGCCATTGGTCCCTATCCTGAGCAAGATTAATCCATTCTCTATCATCATATCCCACCTACTTCATTAAAATAATAAATTAACTTTATGCATTTAATATTTCAATAATGGAAGGAAGGTGTTAATTTTTCCAAAAGAACACAACGAAAGTGTAACATATTTTGTCGTCTACTAGGAGAGAGATCTGCGATGATGAGGCGATAGTAGCAATCCTAGTGGTGGGCAACTACCCATGTTTGCATTTTTACTACATATTGAGCTTCGCGACTGTATATAGTAGACTGTGACGATACGGTATTCAGAATGTCACAAAAATCTATGAAATCCATGTAAGTAAGACTATTAAAGGCACAATATCGAGTTAACTTCCAGAAACTCAATACAGATGCATCATTTCCAGTCAACTAAAGTACAATTCAGCATTGCCATTGAAAGAAGAAAGTAAAAGGACTTGCAAAATTTAATGCAGTTTATTTCTGAGGAAAGTAGGATGAATGACCAAACTCTGTTTGCGGACAGTAATAATCTAGAATCTAGATGCACAGGAAGAACATGAGAGTGAGAGAAAAAACAGAATCTGTAACATGAATCAGACTGTGTTAACATTTTAATATTGTTTGTGGTTTTATTTGTGTATTTTGATGTGCTTTATGGTAATTTGTGATTTTCTGTCTCATATAGTTGAAATTTTAAAAATGTAGCAATGTTAATCTTAATAATAAACTTCAATTTTCTCGTATATTCCAATGTTTCATAAGGGAATTATGATATACCGGTACTTCTCTTTTTTCTTCACATGGCTCATATTTATTCACTTTTCTTAATTCATACACTGTGGAAGTCAGAAAACCACTTACTCCAGCAGTGTTTATTTCAAATTGTAGCGTAAGATAATGTAAAAATTTAGGTTTTGAAGTATTTAATTGCTAAAAAATGTAATTTTACACAATATTAATAGATAAATGTATAATATTTAAAGTTAGTAAGAGAAATAATAAGTTTTTTCTCTCTCCTGTAAAATTTGGTTTATTGGAGTTAGGGAGTTTTTGATTTCCCTGTCACAATTACTCTTACGCGATCCTCACTGTAGTTAAATTCAAATCCGAGACACACGTGGTGATGAGACAGCGAGGTGGCGCGTGACGAAGACAGTAGTTGTACGGTACTTAAAATTTATGGAACTCGTCTGAAATCAGTAAAAGCAAACATCGGAATGTGTTTCTCCGTTTGAACAATGGAAGCATAGCTACAATTTCACGAGATAATTTAATTTATGAGTAGTCATGTGAACTGTGTGATGCAGGCGCGGATTAATCAGGTTACGAAACAGACTAGCAGGTGTCGCCTGACTGAGTTTTGTCACATCGCGCTCCACTAAGCATTGCAGTGTGCCTAACCACTTCCAGCGTGAAGAGAGAGCCGTGTAAGGTTGCCTATGTCGCACCAATTTTCACATAATTTTTTATGTTGTATGACAGTACAATATCTTTCCTTCCTTAACTAATTTTTGACGTAGAATACGTCTTTTCCCGTACTGAGTACGGGCACCATTCAGGAATCAGTGGTGAAACAAAAAAGTTGCAGAATTTAAAATGCTTACTATAACAACTTTATGAGCCACAGCCAAATGCTAATGTTGTTAGTAGTTAGACCATGGACCAATGTAACTTATTGTCACCACGCCCAATGACGCCACCACCTCTCGTTAAAGACATGAGAGCGCCGAATTTGTGTATAAAATTAGCCGTGCTACTCTGCCTCGCTCAGTAATAATTGAACATCAGCAGCAGTTACGGACCTGTGTCACCACTAGTTTGATTTCTAATCGCAATTCAGAATGTGGGATACAGAGCAACGCACAGATATCACTTTTTTTTTTTTGCACAAATGAATCGATTATTATTGAAAGGTCACACGTCCACTTTTTTGACAGATTGAGTTATGACCACCATCTTATTCTTCTTAGTGTTGCGCACCGTTAGCCGAAGAAAATGCACAAGTATGTGCACTCTACCGAATGTTACAGTGGAAAGAAGTCTCCGTTTAGTATTGAAAGGGGACGTGTCCAGGACATGTGACCTATCAATAACAAACTCTCTTCTTTTCCCATCATTCTTTGCATGACTTACAATATTAAAATCTCATGATTCCATTTTTTGTTTACAACAGTTAAAAAATGGCGAGTAGTTGAATCATTAGGAAAAGGAGTGCCTAAAGATCAGAAAATATACTTTCAAATTTGACAGTATTCAGTGATGGTTTTTGATGCTAAGTCCCCGAGTACAGTGGTTGTATATGAATATATTGGTGAAGTAAAGTCACACACATTCAGTTTACTGCATAGAACTAATGGGATGTATTCTAATGACTTAAATTTACTTGAAAGTAAATCATATTATGGAAAAGTTCCAATAAATAGGAAGGAAGTTGAAGATGTCAGTAAAGTTATGCAGTATGTACAGTATTTCCTGAATACCTTCAATTTTATGAAGAAATTCCCCAGTGGCCGATAGAAGAAAAAAACAATGAAGATGACTGAAACCTTCAGAGGAACTGTTTAATGAAGAAACTTAAAAGCTTTTATACTTTTAAATTACTTTATTACAGATATAAGAGATATTGCCTTAGCAAAATAATGTTCTTAACAGTAAAATAATTCTTAAGTATTTGTTGGTCAATAATAGTTAAAACACATTTAAGGACTTAAAAATTATTTCATTATGTTTTACTTACTGTTTATTATTAAAAAGGCACAAGTCCATCGTTTTTTTTTGCAGTTAAGTTTTAGTGATGTTACCATTAGTTTATGCATGTAAATGTAACTTTACACCTTTGTCGTCGAATACAAATATTTGATTAAACTACAAAGTACCGTTAGCAAAATAAACAGTTCTTTGCTTCTGCTGTAAAATTGACAGAAGTGGTCATGTGACCTTTCAAAAATAATTGGTTCAAATCTCCTTCAGAGACATTAAGAATGCTTGAAGCTTTTGGTGAAGCAGCAATGAAAAAACGCAGGTGTATGCCATATATAAACGTTTTTCTGGAGATCGACCGGAGCGCTGATCGTTTTTGATAATGCGACGAACGAATGTCACACCAACAACAACAACAGCCAGTTGCCAAGCAACAATAACAATGACTATGATCTTGAAACTAATACGGAACAGGACCAAATATTATACGCAAGATCTTGCGTTCGAAGCATCTCAGAGTTTTCATCATTCTTTGTTAAGTCCGTATCTCTGAGCCGTAGATGACAACAGGCCGGACCAGTGTTCTATAAATTTTAACCTCCTTCATTCGTAAAATCATTTGGTATTACACAAAAATACTCGTTACGAGCCGTAACTGTTGTAGCTTTTGAGTCTCACCTCCAAGAAGAAGATACATGCAGCCAGAAGAAGCGAACGATAATTCAGTGAAAGTTAAATTTGTAGAATGTAACACATGAGTGCGTGACGCATGTTTTATGGCTCATTTCGACATTTGTCTTTGTGCCTGGGGCGTAACCACGTAAAAACAACAGGTAGAGCGAAGGGTGTCCTACACTTAGTCAATCCACTAATTTTTTTATTCCACTAAAAGTTTTATAGATGTGTAAGTTCACGATGGGCTTCGGCTAGCTCAGTTGGTTGAACAACTGGCTATGGATTAGACGCCTCAGGTTCAATCCTAGGTGGTAGTAGGATTTTTTTCGTTATCACAACGCCCTACTCCTATAAAATTGAATTGTGGGTCTTTCCAGCGATAAAAGTCTGTCGGAGTGTGATGTCGACCACGCACCTCATTTTGCAGGATAAATCAAAAGTCTGGAACCACCTTATTACAAAAGTGATGGTAAAAAATTTAGAGATGGGAAGTAAAAATGAAAAGAAGCGAAAAGTTCCAGTAAACATGGATTCCCAAACTAACGAAATAATGTCTTTTTTTTTTTTCTGGTTGAGGTCGCCAGTGAACCGAGCGCTTGGATAGGTAAAGCGGCAATATTTATGCTTCATATGTATGCCGCACTCTCCCCATCCCATTTCCTTCTAAAGTGTGAGACGATATCTAAACAGACGATGTGGCAAACGGTGGATAGGTAGTGGAGGACCCGTACCTAGATTTAAATCCTTTGGATTTCTATATGGGGTTATGCAGAAAGCCTAGCTTACACAACAGACATCACCACACCTGAAGAATTGCAATATGGGACTGTAGATTCCTTCCAGCCAATGAAGAATTACCCAGAATTGTTCGAGTGCATTCTTGGATCTTTGCAGAGAAGACTACACAGATGCTTTCAAGTGCATGGTCAGTATTTTGAACGACTGCTGTAAAATTCTTCAGTTAACATATTCATACTGCACTGTACCTTGTTAATGCACAAACTTTACTGTTTTTCAAACAAAAATGTTTTTTTGTGAATGTTTAATCACATTTCTGTGGTATTGAAGCCAAAATTATATGTTACTGTCTCATGATTGATAAATTAAATAAAATTGTCACTGCTTTTGTTGGAATTAGTACTTGGTATTCAGCGGTCCCCAACCAGCACAAAATGGCATTATATCGTAAACGGTTAATTTGCGGATCCATGTTTACTGAAACTTTTTTGCTTCCCTTCGTCTCTACATTTCATCCTTAAATTGTTGACCATCACTTTTGAAACACCCTGTATGTCTGACACTGTATGCTAGGTAAATATAAATGTTTAACAGCGGGGTTAATGATTTAACAAAGAGAGCCTTGATATGCAGCATGAAATGCTAGAACCAAAATAAAATAGACCTACAATACAAAATCTGGGCAAATTCATTCGTCATGTATGGACCAAGATTATACCATCAATTTATTAAAATAAATGCAAAATTAAGTGACTTTTTTAATATTTCTTACCTCTAATTGAGGTTCTGGTTGATATGTACATCTATTGTCGGGCAGTACATCTCACCTGACGATATGTGTGTCATAGGAAGAACAATTGTTTGTATACATCTGACGTTTGTTCAGTGTAATGTGTCTAGTTAACGATATATGCAACGGAGGGATAGGGAACTGGCACCCTATCCCATTTTCTCCTGATACCTTATTAGTGAGGTTCAAACCTGTCTTCGTACAGTTGACTAAACAACAACAATAATATTTCCAGTATGAGAGTTAAACGTTATACATAGGTCGAGAAAGAATAAAGTTATGTCTGTTAGAGGCAAATTTCGTTTTGCAGATTATAATTATTAGATAATTTCCAGTAAAATGTTTCTCCATTTGTTGAATATGATTACCAACAAATCTTGACGTATTGCATTCAACTTCCTTGGATTGTGAGATTTAAATTCTGCCGTGTTAAAAACCGCTCACCAAACTGCACAACTCCACTACAAACGTTAGCTCGTAATGGAACTGCTTCTGTACTATTCATATTGCCGTTATGTAGTTACGAAAGTGATTCATCCACACGTCTTACGAAAATACTGTGAGTTGTTTCTGTGAACCGAGTATAGTATAGCCTACGCAGAAGACCTCTAGTGTAACAGAATCGGCTGCACTCAACCTGAAAACTAGGCCTATATTTTGATACGAACTTTCTAGCCCTAATCACCAGGGAAAGGATTTATATGTAAATACATATTTACTTATAAAGCTAATATAATTTATATTTTGCATTATCTTTATGTTTCACAATGTGTAGGGTTGAAAAATCCTACTTTTATTTTCCATATTTTTCCATATTTTAGAGTTTAGTACATATTTTCGTTAATTTCCATATATTTTCCATATTTCATATAAAACAGTCCATATTATATTAGGTTTAACAATAAAACAAAACAAAATTCCATTAACTTTTAAAAATACATTTCAACAATAGAGATTTAAACACATGTTCAGTAATCCCTTTAACATCAGAGTTATTTGAAAATTAGCAGTCCTATCAAAAATGGGAAAGTAAGTTACAAAACTGTATTAATTTAATTTAAAATTTTTAACAGACTTCAGTTGTGCAGCTCAACAGTTAAATGCCAGTCAGAGTACACATAGGTTCAGTTTTGTAAATCATACTATAAAGACGGTAAATATGCCAAAAGTACGTCATTCAGTCAATTTAAAATCAAAACTAACAAGTTACATTTCAGAATTTAAAGAAGATGGTTTATCAACTGACAATAAAATATTATTTTGTAATTTGTGTCAGTGTGCAGTATCATCTACACAAAAGTTCCTGGTGCAACAACACATTACAACTAGTAAACATCAGGCCAACAAACAACTAAATTCCAAGCAGAGACAATTGTTTTTAACACAACCAACAACATCGAATGTAAGATCTGAGTTTAACATCGACCTGTGCCGTTCTCTCATCTCTGCTGATATTCCTCTCTACAAACTAAAGAATAAGGTCTTCAGGGAATTCCTTGAAAAATATACTCAACATACAATCCCGGATGAGTCAACACTTAGGAAGACGTATGCTCCATCCATCTACGATGAGACAATACAGAAGATAAGAGATGAAATTAAAGATAGTTCAATTTGGGTTTCCATTGATGAGACTCCCGACAAAGAAGGTAGACTTGTTGGTAATGTAGTTATCGGTTTGTTAAGTGAACAATATTCTGAACGAATTCTTTTACATTGTGATGTTCTAGAAAAGTGCAATAACAAAACTATAGTTAAACTGTTCAACGAAGCTATGGGTATCCTGTGGCCAAAGGGTATTATGTACGATAATGTGTTATTCTTTATTAGCGATGCTGCCCCTTATATGGTCAAAGCTGGACAAGCATTATCTGTTGTATATCCTAAATTGACTCATTTTACTTGTGTGGCGCATGCATTTCATCGTGTGGCAGAAGTGGTCAGAGACAATTTCCCTAAAGTAGATTTGTTGATTTCATCAGTGAAAAAAGTATTTCTCAAAGCTCCCAGTAGAGTTAACGTGTTGAAAGAAATGTACCCTGAAATTCCATTGCCACCAAAGCCAATTTTAACTAGATGGGGTACATGGCTAGAAGCAGTTGAATATTATGCCGAACATATAGACTCTATTAACAATGTTCTCCTTGCATTGGACTCTGAAGATGCAGTCTCAATTGATACTGCGAAAACAGTTACCTGTGACATAAGTGTGAAGAATGACTTAGCTCACATTCAGCATACATTTTCATGCATCATAAAAACGCTCAAAAGTCTCCAAAATAGGCACCTTTCACTATCTGAAAGTTTTGAAATTATAAATAGTACTGTGGAACAACTGAATCGTGGTAGAGGTAAAGTTGCAGATGCAGTAAGAGCTAAGGTGGACACTGTACTTTCAAAAAACCCTGGATATGAAGAACTACAAAAGGTTGTTGCTGTGATGAGTGGTGAATCAACAGTGAAGATTAACTTGGACTTATCCCCAGCAGACATTGTGAAATTGAATTATGTACCAGTTACTTCTTGTGACGTCGAACGCTCTTTTAGTCAGTATCAATCTATCCTCAGAGACAATAGAAGAAGATTCACTTTTCAGCACTTGAAAGAAATGTTTGTAACCTATTGTTATGGTAACAGACAATAAAAATTGTGTTTTGTTGAAACTACATTGGAAGATAAGGTACGTCCATTATATTTTTTGTTTAGTTTGATTAAAATGTACCAATATTTAACGTACATAGTCATTTTTTTATAATTTTAAGTCCATATTTAATTCCATATTTTGGTAAAAATCCATATTTAATTCCATATTTTGGTAAAAATAACTACATATATATTTACATATTTCATATATTTTTAGTCCATATAAACCCGTTCCCTGCTAATCACAAACCTGACGTTTCGTATTTTTTATTTATTTATTTTTTTTTTTTGTGTACACTTCATAAGATTATTGTTGCTGTTGTGTCAACTGTCCGAAGCAGATTTGAACCTCACAAATGTTACCAAGAAGGCGCCACTTATGAGGCAACTAGGTCAGGAGATAATTGGGTAGGGTGGCCAGTTTCTTTCCCTCTCCATGCTTTATAAAATTAAGCTCTTTTAATAATTCCGTTTACATATTGATATTCGATATTTAACAATGAATTCATTATTCTTATTTTCAAAATTTAATATGATATTTAAAAAAAATGCAGCGTTTCGATGTTGGGCAGAAAGTCAGAAAGCCATCTCATCCTGTCATCATCATCATCATCATCATCATCATCATCATAAATATATCATCACCATAAATTATTTGTAACTAGAGTATGTGGTCTTATTTCTGAGACGTATGGGATGGAAATATCAGTTGATAAGACTAAAGTACAGTAATGGGTTTCATAGAAAAAAATCAGCGAATATAATCAGCTTTTACAATAAACCTTAAAACAAATTTAATGTTTAAATATATAGACTATCATTTGAGATGTGAATTTGAAAAGGATATATCAGCAACATTAAATAGGTTTAATTATGCAATGAATGCTGTTATGAGTAATAACATTTTTAAACCCTCTCTTGTTCAAAAGCAAACTCGAAATTGAAGACTATAAAACATCGCCGAGAACAATTTATGATTTATGGTAGTGAAGCTTGGACCATAGTCTACGTAAATGTGATGAACACCGAATCACTGCCAATGAAATGAAGTTTTTAAGAAGAACTACACTGAATCAGACAAGAAGAAAACTACTGACGTTTTAGAAGAATTCAAAATTGACCCGGTTTTACAAAATCTTAAAAATTATAAGTAGAACCAAATGGATATCTCATGTCACTACTCTCCGTTATTGAAATCTGTAGAGTAAGTCGACGCATTTGGGTGGAGCCTATGATAAGCGAATGAGCGGAGCCTATCAGTGCGGAAGTGTATTGCGGGATGCATCGGCTCACGGCCGCTAAGGAGTAAGATGCGCGTTGTTGAAGGTGATAGGTAGGGTTGGCATTATAGAGCTCATCTTCAAGCAATGCTTTCCACCAAAGCGGTCATTAGACTGGCCCCCTCCACTCACCATTTGCGCAAAGGTCTTATTTCGGCTCCTATACTCTACAGATTCCAGAAACATAGTAGAATAATTTCTGAAAGAATACCTTGCCAAAAGCTAACTTATCATCCACGAGGAAAAATATCTTTGGGCTGTCCGCTAAAACGGAATGAGACGGTAACAGGCCACTGGGCCTAATACATGAAAAGAAGAAGGCGTCTGTGTGAACCGTTTCTATGACTGAAGAAAGATGTTCATGTGAGATTCATGAGACCCTTATTCAAACAACGCTCGAGCGCTTGCTTCAGTGTTTTGATTGATTGCTTGCGTATTATATACAAAGTACGAAAGTTGAACCCATTCTCTATAACAATACGCACGTATCATGCACATAACACTTTTGTACGGCTTCCGGCTGTCATGTATTTGTTAACGGATACATGCAAGGTCGGCACTGCTATTCGTGAAAATAAGAAAAAAATCTGTGCAGTGGAAGAGTGAACTTGAATAAAATAACATGACGATTGTGATGATGGTGAATGGACGTAGATTTATTGAGGGACCTTAACTAGTTTCCTGATTCAGTTCTGCTAATGTGAAATATGTCATATTACATTTTACTTCATTACGCTAGCATCAGTTCGTTAGGAAAAGACATGTACATCGGGACAAGAGGTAAGTCTATTTGAAAGGGAATTTCTCTTGTCGCTCTTGTTATTGCTATTCTTATTTTTATTAATATTAGTATTAATTTTTAATTATATACTTTTATCACTAAAGATTTGGTAAATTTGTTACATAAACATCGGACAAGCTGGGAGATATTTTTAAACATGATAAAGGGACACATCATAGCCATAACCAAATCACACAATACTCCACATACTGTTCTCCAACCAGAAGATTAACCGTGAAAGGAATGTGCTTACTATTGCGTCATCTATTGGAGCGAAGCAGATAGATAATATTATCGTTATAACGTCAGTTTAAAAACATGCGCGCCCCTGCATATGTTATTTTCTGTATGGAGAGATTAAAAGACTAGGGGCCGTATTCATAGACATTTTTAGCGCGGGTTTCCGGTGGATGATCAGCGTTTTTCGTATTCATAAACCAGTGTTAGCGATAGGATATGATTTGAATTCTGTACAAGTAACCAGTGGATAGCCGGGGCTAGCTAGCGCGTGCTGCGAAATGTCTATGAATAGCACCCTAGGAGATTAACTGTGATCTAATTTTGTAACTAGGGAAGTATAAGCATGTGTATATCAGTGTTATCGTTTGTGCTTTGAGAGTTAGCCAATAGAGATGCGTGTACCCACGTGTGTGACCTTATGATATCTTATGACATCAACATTCATTCACATCATTACCCCGCTGCGTCTCATTCCTCTGAGACTTTCTCCTTGTCGGAGTACAATACACAAAACACACCATCATCACCAACTACAACTAGAGCAACAAAGAAACAGGCGTGGAAAACATACATATTGAACCAAGGACAAAAAATTAAAAACATTATAACAGTACGAAATATATACGCAGACACAAAAACACATCCACAACATAATCAACACACAAATTTCAGAACGCACACCCTTTTGACACAATACTACCAATCACAAACGCACCCATCACCAACGCACCGTACGAAGAAGCCGAAAATAAGGAAATACCTCACTAGAAATTTGAAAATGGTCAAAATCAAACCGAAACAGGCCATTAACTAAGATAAATTACCAGTATATGTTCAATTAACACAAGAGAAAGTTGTTTATATAACAAATTTACCAAATCTATTATTATTATTATTATTATTATTATTATTATTATTATTATTATTATTATTATTATTATTATTGTTATTATTATTGTTATTGTTATTATTATTCGATTAATTAAAATGTGTTTCAGTGAAACATACAGCATAGTTCGTATAGGTCAGTTTCTGTCAGATGCGTTTCCAATTCTCTGTGAGCTAAAGCACTAT
The DNA here is from genome assembly GCF_040183065.1 of Periplaneta americana. NCBI lineage: Eukaryota > Metazoa > Arthropoda > Insecta > Blattodea > Blattidae > Periplaneta > Periplaneta americana. The sequence continues at coordinate 34,674,973 of NC_091120.1, read as the reverse complement.
CACCTCTACTTCTTAACTTTGCTCTAGAGTATGCCATTGGGAAAGTCCAGGATAACAGAGAGGGTTTGGAATTGAAAGGGTTACATCAGCTGCTTGTCTATGTGGATGACGTGAATATCTTAGGAGAAAATCCACAAACGATTATGGAAAACACGGGAATTTTACTGGAAGCAAGTAAAGAGATAGGTTTGGAAGTAAATCCCGAAAAGACAAAGTATATGATTATGTCTCGTGACGAGAATATTGTACGAAATGGAAATATAAAAATTGGAGATTTATCTTTTGAAGAGGCGGAGAAGTTCAAATATCTTGGAGCAACAATAGCAAATATAAATAATACTCGGGAGGAAATTAAACACAGTTTAAATATGGGAAATGCGTGTTATTATTCGGTTGAGAAGCTTTTATCATCCAGTCTGCTGTCAAAAAATCTGAAAGTTAGAATTTATAAAACAAGTATACTACCGGTTGTTCCGTATGGTTGTGAAACTTGGACTCTCACTTTGAGAGAGGAACAGAGATTAAGGGTGTTTGAGAATAAGGTGTTTAGGAAAATATTTGGGGTTAAGAGGGATGAAGTTACAGGAGAATGGAGAAAGTTACACAACACAGAACTGCACGCATTGTATTCTTCACCTGACATAATTAGGAACATTAAATCCAGACGTTTGAGGTGGGCAAGGCATGTAGCACGTATGGGCGAATCCAGAATTGCATATAGAGTGTTAGTTGGGAGGCCGGAGGGAAAAAGACCTTTGGGGAGGCAGGGACGTAGATTGGAGGATAATATTAAAATGGATTTGAGGGAGGTGGGATATGATGATAGAGAATGGATTAATCTTGCTCAGGATAGGGACTAATGGCGGGCTTATGTGAGGGCGCCAATGAACTTCCGGGTTCCTTAAAAGCCAGTAAGTAAGTATTATTATTATTATTATTATTATTATTATTATTATTATTATTATTATTATTATTATTATTTCCCTAAAGTTTAATTATCCTCTTAATAATGTGATAATTACAAGAAAAGATTGTATTAGAGATATTGGTGTCTTACTTGATTGTAAATTATATTTCCATGATCATATTCATACCCATTCTATAACTTATTCTTTTTTCACTTCTATGTGTCTATTAATTTTATACTATACGTTTGTTAGATTCAAGCTTGAATATGAATTTGTTGTATGGAACTCCATTACTTCCACTGACTCTGCTAAATTGGAGAAATTATTAACATGGTGAAAGGAAAAAAAAAAACATTTTTATCTGCCTCCATCAGAATGCTTGTTAGTTTCCTCATGAGTGATGCCTTATTGGTGTTACGAGTAGGGCTCGGAAGTTGATGAAATGACATATTTTTTTCTGAGACATCACAGACAATGCAGATTGCAATATAAACTCGTTTCATCCACACCTGTGGAGTAAAGACTGGTTCACAATAAACCGGAAACGAGAATCGGAACGAAAACGAAAAAATGTGTACATTTAAATATGAGTATTCACAATTAACGAAAAGCTTGCCGGAGCCCGGGATCGGGAACGGAAAGTTGGCCAAGTTTCAACTTCGGCGTTCACGTTTCCGATCACAGCCCACTAGATTCATTCTATTGCCATCTAAAAGCTATTTTATCGTCGTATATTTTGTAGCAAGAAGACATAACCTATGCATTATTTTGTTCTGTGCTTTGCATCATGGAGCAAGTGTTATTTGATGAGATTCTAATATTGAGTGTTGAGGAAAATCCTCACGTTTACGATAAGCGGCGCGCCTAGTATAAATATGAGATATAGCTGCATCTTTGAACACCGATCGTAAGTGAATCATATTTTATTACTGTATTACATGTTCATGCTTCAATTCAATAACTACTGCTGTGTTAATTTTTGTTCTATTACAAATGTTTCTTCTCTAATTATTTTACGTCATGGTAGACTTAAAATAGGTTGTGATAATAAAGATGCATGGGCATATTTATAATACCGTACCTAATGAAATGTTTCAGTTGGAATTTCGAAGTTGCTTAACCTGTGTTTATGTTGGCTGCCTTGTACTCATAAAAATACTCCATTGATAAATTATACGCAAATAACATCAGAATGCGTAATATCGACTTTACATATCGTTATTGACATGCATATCGATATGCATAGTCGTCTACGTTCTCGGTTTATTGTGAATCAAAAATTTTCATATTCACGTCCTCTGCTTCTCGCTTTCATTCTGGTTCTCGTTCCCGGTTTATTGTGAACCAGCCTTAACGGTTAGCGCGTCTGGCCGCGAAACCAGGTGGTCCGGGTTCGATTCCCGGTTGGGGCAACTTACCTGGTTCAGGTTTTTTCCGGGGTTTCCCCTCAACCCATTATGAGCAAATGCTGGGTAACTTTCGGTGCTGGACCCCGGACTCATTTCACCGACATTATCACCTTCATCTCATTCAGACGCTAAATAATCTAAAAGTAGATAAAACGTCGTAAAATAACCTACTAAGAAAACCAATAGATCCTACTATTATTTTGAGTTCTTTTTTACATTTTTTGGTCTGCTATTGTTTATTGGTCATTTTGTAGGAAATGTTCTACTTTTTGTTGCTTCTTCTTCCTTCTTCTTTTGAACGGACTTTTTTTTTACGATGTAATCGTAACCTACATACATTTCAGAAGTAATTGCAGATTGTGTCATGCAGGAATTTCCTTATGGTTGCAACAACCTTAACTCTTGATAACGTGTGTGACATGATTGTCCCCATTCAACGTAACAGTGCAAATATTGCAGCTGCAATGCTCGATTGTATCTTACAAGTGAAGACTACTGCATCTTTAGCAGTTTCTCAAGGCTTGCTGGCGGATCCTAAAATTAAGGTACGTTTGTCATATATCAATGGTAACTTTTCAATTTTCGCAACAACATTAGCATGACCAGAGAAAAGAAATGAGAACATTCATTTAGCTGTTAAAGAGATTAAAGACTTCGAAGAACACTTGCAACAGTGAGTAAGAAAAATTGGACAAGAGGTTACAGAGAAAATGAAAAGTATTGGAAAACAACATTGAGTATCAGTCAATGTCCAAAGTCGAGTAAGTTCTGCAAGGTGAAGATACTGACTTCAGTGTTTTTGATTAAGATTTTTCACCAGCGGACTTTGGCCACTTGAAGTACAGTGGAAGCTCTTATGTTCGACATGTTATAGTTCGACCGCTTACGTTGGAAAATTAGATACGCCCTTATACGGGCACTAAGAAATGGGTTTGCCATTTAAATAGGAATTGGTTCTGTGTCTTGTAGTGATACTTTTGTTAAAGGAAAACAGAATATTTTATTGATTAGGACATCGATATTTAATCATTGATTTTAAATTAATGAACTCTTCTTTTTCTGCAAATCAGGCTTTCAGGTATAACTCCCTGTAAAGTTGATTTGAATAATTTCGAGGGAAAAATTGTTCCGGGGTCGGGCATCGAACCCGGGACCTCGAAATTATTCAAATCAACTTTACAGGGAGTTATACCTGAAAGCTTGATTTGTATAATACACGTCACTGTATGTTACAGAAGTCCACACTTGTGGAGTAACGGTCAGCGCGTCTGGCCGCGAAACCAGGTGGCCCGGGTTCGAATCCCGGTCGGGGCAAGTTACCTGGTTGAGGTTTTTTCTGGGGTTTTCCCTCAACCCAATACGAGCAAATGCTGGGTAACTTTCGGTGTTGGACCCCGGACTCATTTCACTGGCATTGTCACCTTCATATCATTCAGACGCTAAATAACCTCAGATGTTGATACAGCGTCATAAAATAACGCAATAAAATAAAAAAAACGTTACAGAAAACCACAATTTAAATCACACAGAGTTAGTGTGCACTCAATGTTGGTTACTTGACGGTTGTCAGCCCACTTTGAGGTCTGTGGATATAGAGGCAAAAATTGGATCGGTGTCTGGTAGAGTTCCCGGGTAGCTCAGTTGGTAGAGCGTTGGTACGTTTAACCAAAGGTCCCGGGTTCGATGCCCTGCCTCGGAAAAATTTTTCCCTCGAAATTATTCTTCTTTTTCTATTTGAGAATTGTGCCGTTTCTGAGACGGAACTGTCGAAATCCACTGTGGTACTAGAAGCGCATACACAAGTCTCGGGGCGGGCAGGAAATGTAAGTAGTACTGTATTCGTTGTTGGATAACCAATAAGGATTTGTATTCATTTCACCTGCTAGACCCACTACCCTTATTGAACTGAACTTTCAATTCTGTTCAGACGAACTTAGGAGAGTCCACTGTATGTTTTACCATGACGTCAGTTGATGTAGAGAGGAGGTTTTCAACATACAGGAATGTTTTTCAAGACAATCGGCGATCCTTCAAACCCGAGATTCTACGAATCGTTATTATCATCATCAATATCATTATTATTATTAAAATCTTGGTCATTTTCTTAAATTTTTATGTCATATTTTCACTAATTTAAGATCATTTTAAGCCATTTTCCTGTGATTTTTAGGTAATCAACTTCCTAGCCCTACTTTTTTTTATTACAACACGAAATTATATTATATACAACTATAGCAATAACAAAACATTTCAAACAGGCAATACTTAATAAAATAATGGTCCCAAAACAGTGTTGAATAATCTGAGTAAGAATCACCTAGTACAACAACAGCAAATATTCCTGTACATATGATACAAATATTATACTCCTACATATTACAATTCATACAAAAAACATTGTGACACTGTAAGAGTATATGTATTACTTTGTTCAATTCAAAATAATTTTCAATTTCTTTACTTAGTGTTATTAGTTATCACAGAAGTACAAAAAAAAAAGTCTCAAAAAGTTAAATAATCTTAAGTACGGTACTTGTTTTTATTTTATTTTATTGGGTTATTTAACGACGCTGTATCAACATCTAGGTTACTTAGCGCCTGAATGATATGAAGGTGATAATGCCGGTCAAATGAGTCCGGGGTCCAACACCGAAAGTTACCCAGCATTTGCTCGTATTGGGTTGAAGGGAAAACCCCGGAAAAAACCTCAACCAGATAACTTGCCCCTACCGGGATTCGAACCCGGGCCACCTGGTTTCGCGGTCGACGCGCTGACCGTTACTCCACAGGTGTGGACCGGTACTTGTTAAACATAATAAATAATTATAGTAATCATAACAATAATAACAAAAATGTACCCCAAAAATATATTCAGTGATCATATTACCAGTCAAACAACAACAATTACTGTACTGATATAGAAAATGAAACCCTTCCTACATATTACGATTTTATGAATTCATACTTTTATTACATTATTTCCATATAAGTGTGTGGTCATTGCCTTAACATTTATTCCAATATTGTTTCCATACAAAGTGCTAATCGCTTCACAATAGCTGTCTGTGTTGTCTTTGGTTTATAATAAACACTTTTTAAGAGGTTCCAAGCAGTCTCCGGCCTGATGACTAAACATCAGCTTCTTCGTTAAACCCCACTATAGCTCCTGTACCTCAACAGACGATGAAATATCATAGAAAAATAAATCTATAGGCCTACGCGCGAATATTGGTGCGTTTTTCTACGATCTGGTGCGATCGGTTACTAACAATAGCTATAAATTATGCCTGGACGATGATGGACTTAGTCACAGCGAGTGCCAGGTGACCTTGACTGACATAACGACCAGTTTTTCTCGGTTTAATTAGTGTTCGTGCCGTGGAAGGTGGTTCAGAGTAAGCTACCAGCACATTGCACAGGTAATTAAAAAGACAGTGCGTCCTGCAGCTTAGCTGATGCGTTAATTGTTGTTTTTATACTATGTAACAGTTCGCAATATATAGCTAAGTTAGTTTCTTGCTATACAGAAACATGATGTGGCATTATGGCTTGGTCAGCCCATTGCCAAACCATCACCTTATGGAAGAACTTGACCTCAGAGCTTTGACCAAAAGTTCCGCCTTGTAGGTTGCCAAATTATTGTTTTATTGAAGTTTAGCGCAAGAATTGATGCGTGGAAGCTGACTCGACAGTTCGCACGAAATAATTATCTTCGGTCACCATTAATGATTTCAGACTTATTTTCCCGAAAAATGGAAAAACAGCTGTGGAGACTGAATCGGGCCGATCCCATACTTTTTGAAGGCGCGACACACTTTTTGACGAGACTTCTGTATGCGACCCCCACTACCGAACGGGAAAAATACAAATTCCTTTAAAATCAAAAACAATGATCATTTTACTCAAAATTAATGGATACCATCCAAAGAACGGCCAAAATAGAAAGATATAATGCAACAATGACACCAAATATTATATGAACATAATTTCTAGTAGCCTACTTTACTGATATTTTTGAACACTTATACACTTTGAATAGTACGAGTTCATGACACCAAGATGTTAACATGATAACAGCCAGGGATAAAATCAAAGGATTTGTAAAAAAAACTTGATTTCTGGTGGACTTGGTTGACAAAAAGGAATGTGATGCATTTCAGTGCATTAAAGAACTCCTGAAAAATTAAGCTACATGATACGACAAAATACTGAGTTTGTTTTTGCGAATATGTAATTAAGTTTTCACAATTCTCAACAACAGCTTTTTGAGTGTTTTCCGAAAGAAATTAAAAAAACGACAGTCACAGAGATGATACTAAATCCATTTTTAGACACTTGCGTTCAACTGGCTGGAAAATATATGGGGAAAGGAACTGGCCACCCTACTTCATTATCTCCTGGCCTAGTTGCCTCATAAGTGGTGCCTTGTTAGTATTTCTTGTGACGTTCAGGCCTGTCTTCGGATAGTGTACTAAACAAATATATATAATAAATTAATTAATTAATTTTATTGAATTATGTACATACTTAATGGTCGAATGTTGAAAATAGACTTTTTCGCAGAGTGCAGACCAGTTGTGGATCAAAAGAATGCATTAATGCCTAGAGCTTCCAAAATAAAGTTACACTTTTTATATTATTTCCAACCTCATAGTTATGCAAAATAAGCTTCTCGTGTATGATTGTCATCAAAACAAACACGAAAAAATCTCGTTGAACTTGAAAGTAATAACACTGTGTGTGTATCGAATGCAGAGTCCAGATTTGAGAACTACTTCATGATAAACATACACATTAATCGCAATAATATAGGCCTACATATTTTTACTTTAGTGCAGTGGTCGACAGCACTCGCTGAAATGGGTAAAGGGTAAGCGGAGCAATCCCGTGTGCCCCGTCGTGCAGCAGGAAGAGGTAGAGAGCATACCCGCTAGCAGCTACGAGTGCACCATAGTGCAGTGTGTTCTCCGCGGGTGAGAGACGCTAGGTCCAGGGTGCTCTGTGCTGATGACCGCTGCTTTAGTGTATAACCACTGAATTATGATTTTTTTTCTTAAGTTATATGTTGTTTATGTTTCTGAACGCAAATGTATGTTAATATTTTTGTTTTATTTTGTGAATAAGGAGGACTGCCGACTATAGCTTGCTTGACCACAAAAGGAATGAACTAATCACAAAAGAATTGAAAATTACACCTATTCATGAACATCTCAACCACTATAGACAAAAATGGCTTAACCATGTCAATAGAATGGACCGTTCCAGACTCCCAAGACAAATTCTCCGCTATATACCACATGGAAGACGATCTTTGGGACGCCCCCTGAAAAGATGGACGGAGACCGTAACAGGCCACTAGGCTTAATACCTGCAAGGACGATGATGATGATGATTATTATTATTATTTTGTGAATCATCTCGCGAGCCCCCTCGGCTATTTACACGACTCCCAGTTTGGGAACCACTACTCTATAGATATTCTTGTATAATTGTTGATAATAGTAATATACGTTACAAGAGCGGTATGTTGACGTTTTCATGGTCGAGGAAAAGATTGAAAAAGCGAAACGTAGTTGAGCTTTTTTAATTTCCGAGAACATGAAAACAAACATACCGCTCGTATATCGTACATTATTTTGTGCGAAGATCGTTTATTACATACCTGAAATACTAATTTCTAATTAGTTGCAATGAAATATCCATGTTGTTTTCTGTTTAATGACGGCAACTTCGGAAAACCAAAATATCTTTCTTCAACATTGTTGCTATAAAATGTTTTCTGTGTTTACTATACTCCAGCAAGCCGTGATATACGTCTGTCTTTTTTTCCCCCAGTCTATAAATGCGAACTTAAAACAAACGGTAAGGTTATGTAATGATTTATTTTTCATTTTAATATTTTAACAATATTATTTATATAACATATTGCAGTAATAACATCCGCATCTGGAATCTTGTTGATTTTTTCACGGCTTCCTTAATGTTACTTGTATCAGGAATGCAATAAGTTTCGTGGAGTAGTAGACTTCACTTAATTTTTGCAAATATCTGAAAACAATAATTAACATTGCAATTTAGGTGAAATTGCAGTGGTAAGTTTCCAATTTATAATTATTACTATGTTAAAACTCTAAAAATAATATGTTAAAAGCCTAAGCAGTAAAATGAATGTCGCGCATAAGCGGTAAGAAGAGGGAAATTGTTGTGTGTGTTACGTTGGAAATACTGAATGTGGTATTTCACACTTACCGCGTATTGGTTCTGTGCGGAAAACAAGCAAATACGCACGATCTCGCACAAAAATTATTACAATTAGGTAGAATCTTTAATCCCTACAAACTGTAGTTGAATTTGAAGTGACCGTACAGAAAGCCGTGTAAATGACTTGGTCGACAGAATATTTTGATTCGATGTAATTTTTATATCATGCAAGCTTGGTGGAGGGATATGCAAAATCCCTGAATAACGCACTCAAACAGAAACGATCAATCATATCGGTTGCACTGGAGTTTCGATTATCTCCTAAACCCCACGGAAGTTGAAGCTCTCGTTTAAGATTTAATGTCAATCCAGCCGTCTGAAATTTCTTTGTTTTACAACTGGTGGAAAACTACATCGATTCCGAGAGGCCTTTTCTTCCAACAATGTGGACTTCCTCTGACGTGTCTTTGAAAAGAACCACTTATTATTCTCGTCAGTTTTCCACGTTAATATGTAGTAGTAAGTTCAGTGTTCCACATCCTAATACAGGGAGATTATTGTACTGCAGGACTCCACTCAGCGGCTCGGGCGGCATTCGCCGGAGCTTATTAGCACAGTCTAGTACAGCAAGCGCATTTTTCTGACCTTGACGTCGTGCGCGGGCAGTAAGCGCTAAGTATGGAAAGAGGAAGGGTTGTGTATATGAATAAGCAGCCTGTAGGATTAAGAAAACAGTGGTGCACAAACTTCAAATGGAACGTGAAATTTTATGTCATTATTTTTATATGGCTTCTTTCTGTTTTATATTATCTATATTGTCTGTAAAATAAAAGTACTAATACCAATTTCTTAATATTGCAGTTTTATTTTAAATCTTAATAACATAATAAAGAGATAAGAAGGAATATTCACATAAATTCCATAGTAGTACAACTATACTGTACTAAATGGATGAAACACATCATTCATAAAGAAAGTGATATCCCCCCCCCCAAAAAAAGAGATTAAGTATGACATGATAAGCTGGAATTGATATTGATATCTTTAGCCTCATAAAAGTAATCAATAAACTAATCAAAACAATATTACAGTACAAAGCAAAGTTACCTAGGTACTGTATACGTTTTAAGTGTAACTAATATTCCATAACAAAACTCTTATCGCATTATGCTTTTAAGGTGATATTGGTGAGCAACTTCCTATCATCAGAATATTAAATTAATTTCTCGAAATGTGCTGAAGCTATAGAGCTGACATTTTTACAACAGATGGGCACGTATGTCTTGCTTATGATGTAACAGTAGTTGCTTTGTTAATTCATTTCCTTACAAACAATTTCTATGCGAATATTTTCAAAACTTTCAATACACTATCTTCAGTAATACTTATTTACGGTATATTAAATTTACGAAAACATTCTGTAAGGCTACTAAATAGGCCTATATCTGAAAATTTCATTTTTCTATAAAGAAAGTTGAGAAAATATTTCTTTTGAACAAAAAAATCATACTTGTGAAAAATGAACATTAAAATTAAAACTTACATTCTTATAATGCACTTATACTTCTCAGACAAATCTAAAAATTAACATGGATACGGTTTTAATAAGTTCTCTTCCCTTTATCTATTGAATCAGTGCTGGCCATCCCTGAATATAGCTCGACCAAGCGGCATATACCACCTCTTTCGTCTGTCTCTTTCCTTTCCGCTGTAAAGCGCTCAGGCTCTCCTGGGCTTTAAAGCGCGCGCTTGCTCCTGTGGGCATCAAATTCACATGCCTGGCCTAGGTCCAGTATAGGTCACGAAGCTCAATACGTAGTAAATATGCATCCATAGATAGTTGCTAACCACTAGGATCGCTAATATCGCCTCATTACAGACAATGCAAAATAGTACCGGCATAGTCTATTGTTCCTAGCACACTCACAACTCAAGTTTCGTGACTGTATATACTAGACTGTGTTATTAGCGTCTGCCTTGCATTTCATACGCGCTCCGTTCCACAGCGTAATAACTTCCCGTTATTTGTTGATGCACTGAAATATGGAAATCGACGCGTACAATGCCATCAATACTGCAACAGCACCAAAACGTAAATACAGATCATGTTTAAATAATCAAAATCATATTCTTTTAATCTATAATATAATAAGTATGAGCCTACATTAAGTAGGATGAACTTTTTAAAGAATGTGGTATATCATTACGCTAAAAATCGAACTATTATTTATATGAGGTTTAATGATGTGTGCGTATTTGAAGGGAACCGTATGTTTTCTAGTAAAACCTATGCCATATTAAAAATACGATATTTACACTTCTGTTAAAGATAGGTCGGTGAAACTTCATTCACTAAACAGGCCTCAAATTACACATACGTATGTGAAAGTTAAATCTGTGGTGCTATTTGGTTTACCATCAACATAAATTCTAAATAGTCCATGATTAGTACAAAATTCGAAAATTATATTTTGACAGAATTATATCAGTACACACAAACATAAAAACTACTATTCAGTTCTTGTTCAAAATTTTATGTGTAACTTTTTTTAATTGGTTACTTAACGACGCTGTATCAACTACTGAGTTATTATGGGATTGATGATAGCGAGATGGTATTTGACGAGATGAGGCCGAGAATTCCACATAGATTACCTGACATCCGTCTTACAGTTGGGAGAAAAAACCTCGGCTCAAGCGGGAATCGAATCCACGCCCGAGCGCAGTTCCGAATCGGCAGACAAGCGCCTCAGCCGACTGAGCAACGTCGGTGGCTTTTGTTTGTTGTCTTTACCTTGGTTGATATGTGAAATGGGTTCCTTTGTTAATTAGTGGCATCAGCATCAATTAGAATAATAATAAAATTAATGGAGTTTTAATTTTCGTATAATTTCTTCATTAACTTTACTTTAATTGAAACTGATACCATAAAGGAATTCGCCTCCCGTATCAATCAAGGTATGAACAATAGAACATAAAATTCTGAACAAGATCTGGATAATAGTTTCTATGTAGTAGCCTATGTAACAGTAATATACAGGGTGATCCGTTTGGGTATGGATAAAATAAAAACACCGTAAAACATTTACTGCTAAACTTTATTTGTTGAAACTTTGTGCATACAACACTGAAAGATGGTAGATTTCTCAGAGCTCAACATGACCCCCATTGCGCACCCTGCACAACTCATAACGGTGATGCAATTCAGCCCATATCCGTTGTAACATAAGAGGAGTGATTTGTTGAAAAGTTTGAGTAATTTTTACTCTCAGATCATCAATGTTCCTGAGTTTCTGTGAATAGACAATGTCTTTAACAAAACCCCACACGAAGAGGGGTTAGATCTGGGGAGTTTGGGGGCCAAGTCAAGGGATAGCTGCTTCTCGTACTGGGTTTCGCCTGCGACCGCTTGCATGTTTTTTTAGCACAGAACCTGTTTCTACAAATGTTCGATACCACAATATTATGGAATCGTACTTAGGTACATTAAGTACACCATACTCACATCGAAATTCCCTTTGAGCTCTTTTAACACTCTCAAATTTAGCATACCAAAGAACACATTGTGTCCGCTGTTGATTTCTAGTAGCCATTTTAATCATCTATGATTTTCATTTGTCCTTTCATATTATAGATTGTTGATTGTCATATATGGAAACTCCCAACTTTTAATCATACAATATAACCAGCAAGAAAATGTTCCTACTATCATAATACGGTAGCTTTATAATAATAAATTAATATTATCCATATCCAAGCGGATCAGAGTGTACATCAAAACATAATTTTCAAATTCTGTACTAATCATATCTAATACGTATATTAATTATGCCTAAACCAACAGCTTCATACGTTTAGGTCTCACACGTGTGTATTATTTTAGGTCTACTTAATGAAAGGTAAAATTCAATTCACCTATATTTAATAGAAGTGCAAATATTAGAGTAAGGGAGGGTATTGTCCGATACCATTTTGATGTTTCAAAATAAAGGTTATTGAAAAAAGTTATAACTGGAATTACTTAGTATTATAATAACCTCTTGGGGTTCCTGCAGATTGTACATGAGTATTAGGTAATTTACATAATATGTATTTGCTGTATAACTTGCAAAGACAAAACAGAAATAATATCATCACTGACAGAATGGGAAGCTAATGTCGGATACATTAGACATTATTATGTAAGAGGTATGATAATGCATTTAAAATAATATATTGCATATCAGAAACTATTACAATAGTGTTCTGTTTAGCCAACTGATATGCAAACCTTTTAACATCATTTCTGGTTCATCCAAAATATTTTCTCTCCATCATTAACACATAGTCAACTAGCTTCTCTTCAAGTGAAGCTGGGAGTATTGGCTTTCGTCCAAGTTTCGATTTAACGGCTTTGGTGGGCTCAGAGTTGGACCGTACATAATCAAATAATGTTGATCGAGGTACATTGAATCTTTTGGAAGCAGCAAGATAGCCCATTATTTTCTCCCGTACTGCAACAATGGCATTTACCATATCTTCAGACTTCCATTTTTTTTAGACTGAATCCCTTTTTTCTTTTACTTTAGGCATCTAAAAATATCAGAAGAAGAAACAATTCGTTACTTCATAATATTCGATTAATTAGAAAATTAATAACTTACATTAATTAAAAATACCCATGAGTAAAAATGTAGTGGTTTGTTATAGAAAACATATAAATGGGTTTAAGGCAGCTTTTATGTAGCGAGCAGCATTGAAAGACAGCCGACAATGCCCTCGGATAGTATCCGACATTGCCCTCGGCTAGTATCCGACATTGCCCTCGGCTAGTATCCGACATTGCCCTCGGCTAGTATCCGACATTGCCCTCGGCTAGTATCGGACATTGCCCTCAGCTAGTATCCGACATTGGCCGACTCTTCACAAACAGTAAAACAAGCCAGCTGCATGAAACATGTTGTCGATAGCATTTCTGCATTTAGAGAATTAAGAAGCCTTATCTATGGTATATCAAACAGTGCATACCATGTTGTGTAAATATAAGAATAACTTGTAACGAATAAATCACATTACTTACCCTCAAAAAGTTTTGCAGAAACGTTGAAAAAACACTATTCACACACAGTGAAGCACTCAACAGTAATGGTTATTCATGCAGATGTTCGTCTACTTGTAGAGAACGTAATGCATTATTTTCACATCAGATTGCACCATTCGATGGAAAAGAAATAAGTTATCCGAGATTATCCGACATTACCAGACCTATCCGACAATCCCCTCCCTTACTCTACATATGTAATACGGCATAGACTTTCCTTGAAAATACAACTGAATCACTACCCAGTGCCCTTAAGGTTGTGCTCATTTGAGGGGCTTTTATGAAAAGACCTGTAAACATGTGAAGACGATTTGGCGGGGGGGGGGGAACTTACCATATGCATATTTAATGACTCCCGTCTGTTACGTCGAACATCTCATACGGATGCGAGATGTTTCCCACGACAAGGTCATATTAAATATCAACCGGAGGTCTTTAAAATTTGATGATTTTAATATAAGTGTTATTATATAATGTAGTCATACAGGAAATGAAGCTTAAAACTACGCAGGCACTATTCGTTAAGACTATTTTCATTTAAATGGTAGATTTTTCACTCCAGGCACCAAACATTAAGTACCGCACCGTGTGATCATTTTGGAATTTCCCATCTTGAATAATTTTAGATGCGCAGGGACACAATTTTAAGGAAAAACATTTCGATTTAGTTTTCGAGGGGAAAGTTCAAAACCACTGCTGATTAAATTTTCTGTTTCATCCCTCACACCTACTTTTGAATTTCAAATTGTACTCTCTATATTTTCTCTCTCTTTACGGAGGAGAGACCCAAATGCTTACACTGTAGCCTGAGGCTTTTTGTGCTTACCATTCCTATTTTGTGAATGATACTTGTAGCCGAACGGCCGCGCTCTTGTACAAGTACAGCAAGCCGCACCGTGAACTTAACCTGGGCATTGGTAAAGGAAAAGGCGTTTGAATGTTATTGACAAAACAAAATCCCTAAAATATTATTTTTAGCACGTTGTTCCTCTTTATGTGTATTTTATTTCCCAATTCTAAGTTTATACACATACATCATGTACATTATACAGGGTGTAAGGGGTATAAGTACAGTCTAGTATATACTGGGTGTTCATTTCAAAGTGTGTCATGACGTCACTGTTGTTGGGTCACCGATTTGAAGCGAGTTTCAGCTTATATGTTAGAGAAGTTGCCTATTATTTAAGGCGTTCTTCAATCTGAACTTGAGAACGTGTACGGTATAACTTGAACGTCGTAGCAACAGATGGCGGTCTGTACGGTCTGTGTGCTACCATAACCTCTTTCGAACTGTGTTTTGCGCCGGCAAGTCGTACGCAGGGTATTTGTTATCATCGGTTGCGTACGGTAACATTCCACAACACAAATCAAATGCTCCGTGTTCATGTTTACCGTCGAAGTTAATGTCAACAAATACGTAAGTAATCGTCTTAACCCTCTCCCCCATATCCCGACAGTAAGAAAAAAACTCACTTCAGTACGTGTTTCCAAACAGTTCACATTCTTGCCACTACTGGCGTGACCGTACGTATCGGTAAGTAATCTTCAGGATGAACGCCGTACTTGCTAGGCAACTTCTCTCGCATTTAGGTAATACGCCTTTGCGGAAGTGTAGGAAGATTGAATTCTCTAGGCTCATCGGATAGCCACATGACGACATACAGCGAGCCATGACACATTTTGAACTGAACACCCAGTACAGTCGCGAAGCTCAATACGTAGTAAATATGCAAACATTAGATAGTTGCTCACCACTAGGATCGCTAATATCGCCTCATTACAGGCAATGCAAAATAGTACCGTCACAGTCTATTGTTTCTAGCACCCTCAAAATTCAAGCTTCGTGACTGTATATAGTAGACTGTGGTATAAGTGTCATTATTTTAACTGATTATTATTCCTGTCATAAGGAACAAAAAATGTCCTCACAATTTTTTTTCTAATTGCAATATTTAACTAATTACTAAATTGTATTATATTAGGCGTTTGGCAACGTTGTTGGATGGGGAGGAGAGGGTTTACAGGTACAGTACAGCTGAAGCGGGGACAGACATACAAAACAGTTGATCTGTTCCAATGCATGGGCAACTGTTGTTTACATAAAACGCGCAGCAAATACAAACTTTCAATCTCATTAATAGAACACTATGGCAAATTTCCATTTTATTTAATAATATTGCTCCATTTTTATTGTACGTCTAACAATAAACAATAATGGTTTACTGCACAAAATCACATGAACGTTTTTTTCTAATGCAAAATTTAATCTCGCCCGCTTCCGTAAAGCAGTATCATTTTCAAATAAATTTAAAGTTTGCAGTTTGTCATATTTTAGACTTGACGAAAAATCATTTCTTACAGATAAACCATTCGTAAGTGATTGTCTAAGTTCAGTTTGTTTTCGTGTCAATACGAACTCGTTAAATTATATTTGATAATTGTACACACCGATTTATATCAGATTTTCCATGTGTCCACCGTCGTTGATGTTTACTATTTTCGAAACGGGGTAAGGGAATCCCAGTTTCTAATAATCGTTGAGAAACTGGTACAAAAGTACCTTCTTTGCGGAAAACGTTTACAGTACATCCTTCTTGTTGCACTTGAATTACGATGACTTTCTCCATAAATTATTAACATATCATGATATTCCAGAACTGTAAATGACATTGTAAATTGTTTATCGAATACCTGTACTGAACTGCCATCCGCTCGGCAGGAGACCTATGGACAGGGAGCTTGAACTCAGCTGATCTGTATGACTGTGCAGAGTACGTCCTGCTGAACGTTGTCACGTCTCTCACGCCAGAAAATTAACAAATTTAAGCATGCATTATTATTTAATTTCACGAAAACGTAATAGAACACAAATATTTATTTAAACTAATATTAATTCTTTGCTAGATGTACCTACTGATGTAACGGTATAAGCAGTATAATGCAAGTAAAATAAGGAAAGAAATATTGTTTTCTGGGAAAAGTATAAAGTTTTGATTCTATGTAGTATGGACATTTTTTGATCTTGTAGACTGTCCCAGACGACTGTGAAAAGGACAGCACTTATACCCCTTACACCCTGTATAGCTACGCCATTTTTTCTGAAGTTATATTTTTGACTTAATATGTTTTATTGTAGATTTATTAATTTGTCATACAGAATAATACTTGTAATATTGACAATTAATATATAATATTCTCATAGCTAGCAGTGCATATGTCTGTACAGATTACTGTGCACTTAACTGCGGAATCCCGGCCAAATAAGTCACTCAGCTGAGTACGCTCCTAGTATAATGGCAGTTGACATTGGACATATACGTCAGCATATATGACTAACTTGGAGTCAGGCCATAAAGGGAAAACATTAAAAGGAGGAAGGTTCGAACTGGTGCTGTGGATTGAATTCGGCTTAGCTCAGTGGTCAGAGAGCTTAGTACGTAGAACTAAGGACCCGGGTTCGATCCCCGGCGCCGGAGCGAATTTTTCTCCTCAAATATTAATTAATATGTTTTGCTTGTAAACCGACGATAATATGAAATAATTGATAAATGAGTCCCGAGATCCAACGTCAAAATTACCTAGCAATTCTGCTCACTTTGTTGAGGAAAAACCCCGGAAAAATTCCAATCAGGTAACTTGTCCTACCAGACGTAATACAGTTCCTTTATTATATCTGTGTTGGTGCGCGACCGGTAAATTTCAAGTGGTCTATATTGGTTAGAGTAGGCCCACAGTCTACTATATACAATCGCGAAGCTTGAGGTGATTTTCTTGCAAATCTCGCGATAAGCGCTCCAAGCTGTTAGCAACTACAAACAATAGACTGTCCACTGTCGACTTTGGATTTAGAGTCGACTGTGTCGTATTTCCATCGAGTGCTAGGTCGTTGCGTATTTCGCATTGATGCTTGTGAAGAAAAATCCTAACATCTATTACTTATTTTACTTCTAGATGCAAAAAGTGGTTAATAAACAGCAGGAGGGAAGATCTAATGACAAAGAATGAAACATATCTTTATAATAATATAAAGTTTTGCTCTCTTCATTTCGAAAACACACAATTTATGAATGAAAACAAAAATAAATTAATCTGGAATGCAGTTCCAACTTTATTTGATGTTTCAAATAAACCTGTTCTGTTATTACCTGCAGCTGAGAAACAAAAGCTCTGCATTAATTGTACGTCTGTATCAGCTGATTCCTTGAATAATTGTACATTTTCGGACAACTTAGGCCTACTTTTTTTTTTGCAAAGGATATGTTTTTAATTATAACTGTTAATTCTGTTGCTATTTTTATTTGTTACTTTACTAAAAACGTAGAAAAAGTAAGTCTGTTACAACGGTTTATTTCCAATTCTGGTGTGATTATTATTGCTTAACCTCATCCCACTTTGTTAACTACGTAAGCCTACACTACAAGTACCGGTACACGTAAGTTACTTCCATTAATTCATATTTCCATTATTATTGTTATTATATTATTGTTGTAAAGGGAAATGCAAATTAATATTTATTGGTTTCATAGTTCATTATCGCTATAATCTTGAATGAGTGAAGCGATTATAGTAAATTTCAGTTCGTTTTGCACAAACAAAAATAATATTAACCTATTTCTTGCAGGTATCTTCGAGTTTATGGCGGAATTTAATATACTTCATTAAAATAATAAATGAGCTTTAGCCATTTAATATTTCAATAATGGAAGGAAGATGTTAATTTTTCCAAAAGAACCCGACAACGAAAGTGTAACATATTTTGTCATCTGCTAGGAGAGATCTGTGATGATGAGGCGATAGTAGCGATCCTAGTGGTGGGCAACTATCCATGTTTGCATTTTTACTATATATTGAGCTTCGCGACTGTATATAGTAGACTGTGGTAGGCCTATTAAAAAGCATTGCAAACTTCTGCTATCTCTCTTCCTCTCGCCGCAAACTAATCTTTCACAGAGGCAGAAATATAAATAATTTAAAAGCACTGTAACAGTTACTCCACAGCGGTGAACACACCCTATCTTTAGAGATACAGAAATGTAACAATGTTGTATAAAGGTGGATTAACAAAATTACGGATCACTTTGTTATTTCATGGTCATACTTGTAACTCTTTAGACCACATGTGCATTATATTTCTGCACAGTGTAGACTGTAGACCATACCTGGTTCACGATGATGATAACTGATAAATGTTCTTGATGCCATTACTAACAAAATAGTGAAATTATCTACTTCTTAATTCATAATCCGTCATGGCACCTCTCATATTTCCAGGCCGCTAACTGCTGTAATGAAGCATGCTACGTGTCTTATGGTGAAACATCTTCGGCATTAACTGTATAAAACCCGCTTTGGCAACGGCTTTCGAATAGTGTAACAAAAGAAGTTGGAAAGCGTACGTACGTCAGCTATGACGTAAACGTATTCATGCTCGTATTTTGCCACTCCGGAATAAGAGCATCCGTTACTTCTGTTTCGTCCATGCAATGAGACGACTTGTATACTGGTCTTAGGTGCTTTATTTTTTGCTAAAAGGGTAATACAGTTAAATTCTCGTCAAGAAGTAGGCTATGAACATTTTGTCGGTGTAGCTACATTTTATAGAATATTTTATTTACAGATAATTATATTTTTATCCCTTTTGTGGTTGAAACGTTTGGATCATGGTGTAGTGAAGTCAAAGCTCTTATCTCCACCAGAGGCAGAAGTTTAGTGCAGCTTTCTGGGGACCCTCGAAGCAGTCAATATCTACGTCAGAGCATTGGTATCGCCATTCAGCGCGGTAATGCCACAAGTATTCTTGCATCCTTCCCCGAGTCCTCTTATTTAGATAAAATTTTCTTTCTTTAATTAATCAATTTATATTAATACACCATAATGTATTTTATTATACTCTGATTCTGTATACAGAAAATTTTTCGCTAGCAGAGTTAACACCATAAGGTCTTATCTTCCTCTCAGCCAGCCTTACTGAATACAGCACTGACATAATACATATTTAAATTATAAATATTTACAGTACACTAAAGATTCTACAGAAAGAGCCATTAGTTGAATTCTAACGACTAGTGTATTTAATTGTCTCTATTTAAGAAATAAAAGGTATGCGAAAAAGTAATAACTTGATTTATGAGCTAATATGACTCAATTCAATCTAGCCTATATAAAGAATTATAATTAAGTTGCGTTAGCTAATTAGTTAAATGATTAAAATTAATTGAATAGAAGTTTACTGCAACTTTGCTGTAATGATCAAAATATAAATATAAAATATATGGATATAATGAGAATAGCATTTAACCACTAGAGGTTTCGTATTCTATTTAAATAAATTAATGGTAATAATAATATGTTAAGCAAAAATTTATGTAATTTTTATCTAAATGAAGTCATTGTCCGACAACCCATTACTTCAGTCGGAAGCGAGTTCCAATTTCTAGCAACAGACACTGTACAGGATGAAGAATATGAAGATGTCTTGTGGCAGGGTATAATGAGTAATTTGTTGTGATGAGACATGATGCTTAGTTGATAATGTGCGGGTAAATTTTGAAATAGGAAGTCAAGTAAATTGGGGTAACGGTGCGTAGAATTTGAAATAAGAAATTAAGAGAACGTTGGGCTCGTCGATCACTTAGTCTTGAAGACAAGAGTTCGGAAAGACGGGGAAACACGATCATACTGTAAAAAAAATAACGAATATTGTAAATGTAACGGACGCACGCATTTTGCACACGTTGTAGACTGTTGCTGAGATTTGTATTTAGGTTACTTAAGTCCACACCTGTGGAGTAACGGTTAGCACGTCTAGCCGCGAAACCAGGTGGCCCGGGTTCGATTCTCGGTCGGGGCAAGTTACCTGGTTGAGGTTTTTTCCGGGGTTTTCCCTCAACCCAATATGAGCAAATGCTGGGTAACTTTCGGTGTTTGACCCCAGAATCATTTCACCGGCATTATCACCTTCATCTCATTCAGACGCTAAATAACCTAAGCTGTTGATAAAGCGTCGTAAAATAACCTACTGAAATAAAAAAAGTTACTTAATATAAAATCGCAGTACTCGTGTGGCGTGCCGAGTGTTTGTACAAGGATTAATTTTAGTTTATCAGGAAAGAAGTACTTCAATCGCTGTAATAAATGAATAACCGTATTTATTTATTTATTTATTTACTTCTTTATTTATTTATTTAATTACTTATTTATTTACTTGATTATTTATTTACTTACTTATTTATTTATTTACTTATTTACTTATTTATTTATTTATTTATTTACGTATTTTTTACTTATTTATTTACTTATTTACTTACAGTTTTTTTATTTACGTATTTTTACCTATTTATTTACTTACTTTACTTATTTATTTATTTATTTATTTTATTTATTTCGTTTATTCATACGTTTGTTTATTTCTTTCTTATTTCTTTATTCATTTGTTCGCTAATTTATTCACTTATTTACTTATTTTTGTTTGTTTGTTTGTTTGTCTCCACATTTCAGAAGTATTAAATCCACCAAAATTTTAACGTCGAAATGTTTGTAATTTTTGTCGTAGGCCTACTTTGCATTTAAATGGGTACCCTTCATAAAATTTTGTAGACAAAAAAGTTATTCTTTTTACGATACATAATGAACCGACAAGTCAATACTAACAAATAAATTATAAAAAGAACCTTCATTTGACTGCCTATTTATTAAGAATCATTCAATAAGTGAACAGCATGTAAAAACAAGTAGTGGCTACAAATACTTTCGCCTTATCCGGCATCATCAGCTAGCATAAGAAATTAAATATATATGAACGTAAAAATAGCAAGTACACCAAATAGGCATCTTAAAGTATCATAGAAACATGTTAAAAGAGCTTAAACAACACTGAGTTAATAAACATGTATAAGAATGGTGAAACATAAAATGGTGTACTTATAACGTGAAATATCAGGTGAGACAAGTTAAAATTAATTAGGAATTCAAAACCACTAAATATTAGAATGTGAGTCACTGTTCGTGTGAAGCATAATGACTTAGTACCAATAAATTAAATTCGAGTTCGTGAGGTAGGATGTTGCCGGAGAAAAGCTTAGGGGAGAGTTGGGTAGTATCGGACATCGGGTAATATCGGACAGTGCGTTTCTTTAATCTACCACCAGATCGTTGTACCTGAATGACATGGTTACGTTTCTATATGCGACATCACAGAAACGTAACCATGTCATTCAGGTACTATCATCTGGTGGTAGATGAAAGAAACTCAATGTCCGTTATTACCCGATGTCCGATACTACCCAACTCTCCCCTAATGATAATATTCTCCTTGTAAACATTCTTGTAATCATTCTTGTACACATTTATTAACTCAGTGTTGTTTAAGCTCTTTTAATATGTTTTTTATAATACTTTAAGATGCCTATTTAGTGCACTTACGTTCATGCATAGGCCTATTTAATTTATTATGCTACCTGATCATGCCGGATAAGGCAAAACTACTTGTTGTAGCCACTACTTGGTTTTACATGCTATTCACTTATTGAATGATTCATAATAAATTGACAGTCAAATGAAGGCTCTTTTTATCATTTATGTGCAAAAAATTATTTCTGTATTTCAACCCACTTTTAACTACAACATTTTATTTGACTATTACACTTTTACTACGTCATACTACTTTTGACCAATAAAACGGTACGAAAGGACGTCTTTCAACCAATCATGGCTGCTTATCGCACAATTTTATCGCGTCCCTAGCATTTGTTTTTTTTTTTCTCACTACCCTAGCATTTGTTTCTTTGTTTGCCAACATTTCAAACTGCATTGGTCTGGACGTCAAAAAAAAAAAAAAACCACACACACACACACACAAATTACAAAACACTCCAGTCGATGCCCAGCACTTTCAAATATGACTCGCATTGGCATTCAAGAACAAGAATTAATAAAGATCACTGGTCATAGCTATGAATCTTCCCTGAAACCCTATTTACAAATAAATGAAGAGCACCATTCGGAAATTCCGAATAAGTTGAGGAATACACCATGTACATCAACGAGTTCACTCCTTTTACGCACACGTCCAATATAACATCAACTGAACCACCAACCACTAAAACATTCAAATTTGAAAATTGTACTTTCAATAATTGTTTCTTTTAAAATTATTCATGTTTATTTTTTATTTCAACATCGTTAATTAAAACGTTTCTTGTTTATTTCATCATCCCTAACTAAAACTTTTCTAACACTCGCTTATATTACTTAGGTTACGTTTGTTATAGCTTCTGCTATATGATATTATGGATAGTCACGTATCAGAGATTGTTTAATACTAAGATTTATTGAAAATCATCTGTCAAGTGACATTGATTACTGGGATCCGGATGATTGAAGTGGAATGCAAATGTTTTAATAAAAATGAAACTGAATCAACAAAGCCTTCTTGACTAGTAACCGTCCACAGAGTTCAATGAAGATTCTATAGTTGGCACAACTGATAACAAGAAAACAGCTACTGCCATCTAGAGTAATGTTGTGATGGTACAATAATACATTTGAAGACAGTTTTATTTTCGGAAACCAATTAATATTTTATTGTATTGGAGTACTTTGTTACTTCTAATCTTTATATACTTTCTTCTAATCCTGTAATAGGCAATTAAATCCCACTTGAGTTTTGATTTTCTCTAGATAAATCAAAACCTCTAGTGAGACTACTGTTGATAAAACTGTACAGTTCTTTGTCGTGTACTTAAAAATATGAAATCATAACTCCCTTGAGCTGTTCCAGCTAAAGAATTGATTCTTTCATAATAGTCTTCAATTTTGAACTTAAATTACAATGGAATTAGGCTATCAGAAAGTTGATACAGAAATAATTATCAACCTAGTAGGGATGATCTTAAACTTTTTCCGAACACTACAATCTACTACTGAGGAATAACGATTAGCATGGCTGACCGTGAAACGAGCGGGCCCGAGTTCAAATCCTAGTTGAGACAAGTTACTAGTTGATGTTTTTTCGCCGTTTTCCCTCAATCCATTAAGAGTAAATACTGGGTAACTTTCGGCGCTCATTTCGCTGGGATTATTACCTTCATTTTGCTCAGACGTTAGATAACCAACGCAGTTGTTAAAGCGTCGTAAAATAAAATCATTTAAATCATTGTACCGATAAGTGATTATTAATTTTCTTATATTTCGTTATATTTAATCATTATATACACTAAGATGATTGCGTTATGTCAGCTAGAAAGTAAATTATGCATATCTTAGTAATTTATTTATTTATTTATTTATTTATTTATTTATTTATTTATTTTGCTAATAATTGTAACATAAAATATAATCACAGTCTACTATATACAGTCACGAAGCTTGAGTTTTGAGGGTGCTAGAAACAATAGACTGTGACGGTTCTATTTTGCATTGCCTGTAATGAGGCGATATTAGCAATCCTAGTGGTGAGCAATTATCTAATGTTTGCATATTTATTACGTATTGAGCTTCGCGACTGTATATACTAGACTGTGATATAATATATACAGAAAAACTTTAGCTCGCCCCTGAAAGAGTAGAACTCGTGCTCAGGGACGGATTCCTGAATTGAAATTAATAATTATACAATACAATTTGTCTTATGTCTACTATGCAATTATAGCATAGGTATAAATTTAAATGTACAATTTTTCAATTTTTATAAAATCCATACCTAACTTTTTAAATTTAATACTAGAACTATTAGAATTGACAAGATTAGGATATTTAAATATAAATTTGTTATATATTCTTGGGGCTAAATTACTACTATGATTAAATACTGTAAAGTGTTGCATTTTGGTTCAAACAATCTTAAAGAATTCATACCTTTTGTTTCATAACTATGAGAATACAATTCAAAATTATTTCGATTTTTATGTATGAATTTTATTAATACAATATAATAAATTTGTCTTACGTTAAGTACATTAACGTCTAAAAACAAATTCTGAGCTGGAAAATCAATAGGTTTATGAAGACATATTTTAATTATTTTCTTCTGTAATAAATAAAGTGGATTAAAATTGGATTTAAATGAACTACCCCATCCTATAATTCCATACATAATTACCGATTGAAATAAAGTTAAATATATTGTGCGTAATAAACTTATTGACAAGTAATTCCTCAATAAAACAAAATAATATACTATTTTACGTAATTTATTACAAAGGTAATTAATGTGTTGGTTTCATTTTAAATGATTATCGAAAATTATGCCTAAATACTTAACTTCATAGGACTCTTTAATAATCGGACATTTACACTGTATAAGACAACAATCAGAATTATGTAATTTAATACTTAATATACAGGGTGTTTAAAAAATACGGGGCATAATTTCAGGTATGTATTTCCCACATGTAGACAATCAAAATAGTTCATTACAACATGTGTCCGGAAATGCTTTATTTCCGAGTTATGGCCTTCACAACATTGAAATTCACCGGAACTATACCTCATGTTTTAGAAGACACTCCACTGATCAATCGTCAACACATTCACTTCTTGCATGATGGCGCTCCTGCACACTTCAGTCGTACGGTTCGCCGGTACTTGGATCGAAGGTTTCCTGATCGATGGATAGGTAGAGGTGGCCCAATTGCTTGGCCTCCACGCTCACCTGATCTGAACCCTCTCGATTTCTACTTGTGGGGCCATTTAAAATCATTGGTTTATTCGTCTCCGGTGCCTGATTTGGAATCCTTTCGGAATCGAATTGTGGCATGTTCTGAGGACATACGCAATACTCCTGGAGTTTGGGATCGTGTTCGCAGGTCAATG
Organism: Periplaneta americana; assembly: GCF_040183065.1. NCBI lineage: Eukaryota > Metazoa > Arthropoda > Insecta > Blattodea > Blattidae > Periplaneta > Periplaneta americana. The sequence continues at coordinate 34,649,564 of NC_091120.1, read as the reverse complement.
AGACATCGATGTGAGGTCTGTATTCAAGCAGGAGGTGGACATTTTGAACATCTTCTGTAATGACAACGACCTGCGGAAAGAAAAACGTTCCGGTGAATTTCAATGTTGTGAAGGCCATAACTCGGAAATGAAGCATTTCCGGACACATGTTGTAATGAACTATTTTGATTGTCTACATATGGGAAATACATACCTGAAATTATGCCCCGTATTTTTTAAACATCCTGTAGAATAGTATAGAATATAGTAATGGGATCGTAGATACAGAAACTGTTTCCTTGTAGTTCACTCTTAATTTAAAAGTCATCTGGCGTTCTGCACTGCAGGTCGTGGTAACTTCGTGCACGTTAGAGTGAAGTCGGGACTCGAACGCTGAATCTGCTTTATATTATGCTTTACGTTAATAATCCTTGAACTTTGTCTGAATCGGCGTTTTCTGATCACTTCATGAGAAAGTTAAGTAACTGACTACAGTGTAGCATGAATATAACCAAAGAAGGGAATTACATTAGAGCGGCGACTGCATCATATCACGCTAATATAGAACGTTCTCTGTAGCTTCTAATAATAGCTTGATAAATTTAATGATCATAATCTTCATTCACGAGTTAGATCATTAGATGTGTCTCGACTTCAGCCCATCGCTTCATAGGCCCGCCTACATCTCGTTCTCCTTGTATTGTATTATTTGTTTAGGATATCTTTCTCCATTCATCCTGTTTATGTGATCTTTCCAGTTTGTCGATATGTTCCTATTTTGTCTGTTATTGCAAATATTTCAAGACCTTGTTCGCGTAGGCTTCCGCGGCTGGTGTACATGGAGTGTGGATAAGCTTCAGGGCTTCTACGAGCTCGCAGACTATTTCCTTATCCAACAACTGCTCTGAAGATGACCACAACACAGCGGTCGAAACGTCAGCCACTAACACCAAGACAACGCGGTAGAAGCCCTGAAGCTTATCCACACTCCATTTCAAGATCTTGTCTATTTGTATGTTTTAAATTCTGTCTTCCCTCGTACAGCTTTTAACAGAAGATAAAAATTCGTTTTCTGCTGCTGTTATCTTACACTTTGTTCTTTCTGCACCCAAGATTACTGTAGAGGCGTGAGTAAGACTGGTAGTCCGGATGTTTTATATAATTTTAACTGTCTATTTTGTTGCTTTATTTAATGATCGTTTTATCGTTCCACATATTCCTTGAAATGTTTCTATCTTATTCATTACATCTCTGTCGTATTCAAATGAGATGTCACATCCTGGTAATTAAAACGGCTTACTTGTTCGATAATTTTGTTTTCTATCCCTATTTTGGATCTAATTTGTTGTTTGCCTTGGAATGTCATAACCTTGGTTTTTTCAATGAGCACTACTGCTACTCCTGCTACTGTTACTTCTGCTACTACTATTACTACTGCTACTTCTACTATTATTATTACAACTGCTTTTATTATTACTACTGATACTGCTACTACTATTACTACTGCTACTACTATTACTACTGCTACCACTATTACTACTGCTACTCCTGTTACTACTACTATTACTCCTGTTACTATTATTACTACTGCTACTCCTCCTACTACTATTACTACTGCTACTCCTGTTACTATCATTAATACTGCTACTCCTACTATTATTACTATTGCTACTCCTGTTACTACTATTACTCCCGTTACTACCATTACTACTGCTGCTACTATTAGTACTGCTATCTCTGCTACTACTATTACTACTGCTACTATTGGTACTAGTATTACTACTGCTACTCCTGCTAATACTATTACTACTGCTACTCCTGTTATTACTATTACTATTGCTACTTCTGCTACTCCTGTTACTACTATTACTACTGGTACGCCTATTATTACTATTACTACAGCTACTCCTGCTACTACTATTACTACTGCTACTTCTGCTACTACTATTACTACTGCTACTCCTGTTACTACTATTACTACTGCTACTCCTGTTACTACTATTACTACTGCTACTCCTACTACTACTATTACTGCTGCTACTCTTGCTACTATTACTGCTGCTACTCTTGCTACTATTACTGCTGCTACTCCTGTTACTACTACTACTGCTGCTACTCCTGTTACTACTATTACTACTGCTACTCCTACTACTATTACTGCTGCTACTCCTGTTACTACTATTACTGCTGCTACTCCTGTTACTACTACTACTGCTGCTACTCCTGTTACTACTATTACTGCTGCTACTCCTGTTACTACTATTACTGCTGCTACTCCTGTTATTACTATTACTACTGTTACTATTATTACTACTGCTACTCCTACTACTATTACTACTACTCCTGCTACTACTATTACTACTCCTACTCCTCTTACTACTATTACTACTGGTAGGCCTGTTACTACTATTACTGCTGCTACTCCTGTTACTACTATTAATGCTGCTACTCCTGTTATTACTATTACTACTGTTACTATTATTACTACTGCTACTCCTACTACTATTACTACTACTCCTGCTACTACTATTACTACTGCTACTCCTCTTACTACTATTACTACTGGTACGCCTGTTACTACTATTACTACTGCTGCTCCTGTTACTATTACTACAGCTACTCCTGCTACCACTATTACTACTGCTACTTCTGCTACTACTATTACTACTGCTATTCCTGTTACTACCATTACTACTGCCATTCCTGTTACTACCATTACTACTGCTACTCCTGCTACTATTATTACTGCTACTCCTGCTACTACTATTACTACTGCTACTGCTATTACTTCTGGTACTCCTACTACTATTACTACTGCTACTCCTACGAAATACTGCTACTGCTATTACTTCTGGTACTCCTACTACTATTACTACTGCTACTCCTACGAAATACTGCTACTGCTATTACTTCTGGTACTCCTACTACTATTACTACTGCTACTCCTACGAAATACTGCTACTGCTATTACTTCTGGTACTCCTACTACTATTACTACTGCTACTCCTACGAAATACTGCTACTGCTATTACTTCTGGTACTCCTACTACTATTACTACTGCTACTCCTACGAAATACTGCTACTGCTATTACTTTTGGTACTCCTACTACTATTACTACTGCTACTCCTACGAAATACTGGTACTGCTCCTATTAATATTACTGTATATAATACTATTTCTTTGTGATAAAAATAACACTAATGAAAGAATGGATGTTGCATTAGGCCTATATTAATCAGAGAGAAAATTGAAAAGATCTCACTTGTAGTTGTCAGCTAAGAACAATTAAGTCGAATATTTATTTCAGACGTATTCCACATCTTTTTCATTGACAGAGCGATTCCTGTCAGTTCTTCGATCGCTCTTTCCAGTTATAGTAACCAGTATTTTATTAAACTTACATTATCATATCGTCTCTGAGTAGGCCTACTCTAATTCAAGAGAAACCACAAAGAATGTCCTAGTTAAGCCAAGACGATCGTGATCGTGACGCTACTTCAAATTTTGGTAGTCACGTTTAAGATTGTTGTTAATTTAAGTGACAATTTAAGTCCTTTACTTAACAATGCTTTATCAACTGCGAGTTATCTAGTGTCTGCGGTGCTTTGGCGAGATGAGTATGAAGTTGTGTATTGTTGAGATTATCTGGCCTTAGGTCTCTCGTTTGGGAAACCCTAGGAAAAATCCAACCAGTAAATAACTCAAGCGAGACTGAAAACAAACGCCCGGGCCAAGGTTCAGAACACGAGTCCCACAGCACCAAGCCGGTGGTTCATAATCGCAAAGTAAATATCACACAAATATGCCTGAAGGCAACAATTTCTACTTCCAGTCTGACTTCGTGAAAGTCCTAGTACTAGAAAAGACGTTGATGCCTTCTTTCCAGTATTATAAGCATCAGGTGCGCAGACTTGCAAAATAGCTTGAGGGGCGTTGACTCGTCTGAGGGCATACATAGGTGGCTTTTGCGTTTAGGTAGGTCAACGCAAGATATAAAATCCGAAGTAGAAACTGCAGCACACGCTCAATGCCGCTGCGGGCGACGACCTCAGAGCGATATCACACGGGATTGCGTATCGTGGTTATCTGGAGGCCTCGACCAGCTGCGCCGCGCCGCAACAGTGTGGGCCTTCTGTCAGGTTCAGCGATGTCAAGGCCAATATCGACCCGATACCAGTTGTAGCAATCACCGTTAACTTTGATGGATTATCCTTCACCTATGGCCGTGTGCACCATTCTCGATCATCTAGCCCGTTTATCAGCAATCACGGAAACATGGTTAATTCTTGACAATTATCAAGTTACAGATGCGGTGCACCGACATTTTCCCTCGATCAACTCAATACCGTCAGCTGACGGTACGCTCGCTTGAGAAGAATCATCTGAGCGCTAGGTTACCGCGTATAAAACAGCGAACGAACGCACTCTGTGAATTATCGCTTCGTTTTTGTTTGTCGGACTGTTTCAAACATCCTCGCAGTTTTCAAATAAGTTTCAATAATCATGGAAGAAAAAATGAAAAGAGCACCGAACTTCTCACAGTTCGAAGTGGGAATTCTTTTAGAACTCGTCAGCAATTCTGCATCGATATTAGAGAATAAAATTACTGACGAAAGTTCTCACCTAACCTCACAATTCAACATGAGTTATACGTGTTTACATAATTCGACATAATTTATACAGTGGTTATTTCATATTATTAATAATAATTGGGAAAATTTCAGTATACGGAAAATTTCAGTGACAATTATCTTGAAATAGGCTACTAAAAAGAGCAGATTTGTTTGTGTTTGTCGAATGCTCATAATCTTGCTTACGAAAAGACACATTTCAGTGCCAAGAATTTAATTGGGAAAATTTCAGTATACGTATACCTCGCTAAGAATTATTAAAAAAAAAAAAAAAAAAAAAAAAAAGCAATTCGTCTGTGTATGTCGAATATGCATCATCATGCATACGAAAAGGAAGTTTTTAGTGCCAATTTATTTTGTGTGCACAAGGTTGTAATTTTGGAGTAAAAGGGAAGGGAAAGTATCCTTGTTCTGAAATTTATCCATTTATGTTGTGTTCACAAGGTTGGAATTTTGGAGTAAGAGGGAAAGGAAGTTATCCGTGTAATTTCTCTTAATTCAAGCGTAAATAGCCTAATTGTCCAAAACGTCTTGTAGGTCCTAATAGTTTCAAACGGCAAATCTATAGCTAATAAGTGATAATCTCGCATTCTACAAAATGGTAATTTAGTTTTACTACATTATTACCAGCATAGAATAACTACTTTATTATTATGTTAACAAAATTGGACAGTTCAAATAATATTTTGTCTTCAAGTAAAGTCCCGATCTTCCAAAGCAGAAACAAATATAAAACATTAGTCTATTTTGAGAAAAAAACATTTTTATTATTCATCTACAAACTTACTCTTTTTACAATAACACCAATTCTGTTATTTCCGCAGTGATTTGCGTGTTCAAGATACAACATTTCATCTTCAATTCCATCAAGTAGTACGTCAAATCATGCCGCCATTTTGGTTTTCTCGTCTTGACCATGTTCAATTTAAGATAATCGGTCCCACACCCGTGATCATATTTGATCATCAACTCGCTTGTTTAACTTTGATCGAGATTGATACTCCGCAAATTGGCGTTGAAGATGGTCAAGTGCCGACTTAGCCATAGTCAAATTTTAATCGAGAATGGTGCACACGGGCACTAGTCATTCTTCTTCATCTCCTAAAATTCAGTCAAGTAAATGTATACTTTGCCGAGCACAATGTCGGCACCTGAGAAGGCCTAATCAATAAATTCTTACATTATCTCTTCAAAAGAAAGCTTTCTATTTAATTCCCGCCTGGGTATTAAATGAACGCTGGGACTATCTCACGGTTTCTTCAACTTTTGTTAAAATGCACCTAATATAGCGTTAATTAACTGTAAGTTAAAAGTATAAATTTCTGTTAAAAATATTGCGTTTCTTCAACTTTGCATTTCACATTTTAACATTCTGTTTGTTAACTCTCTGTTAGAAGCAGAGATTCTAGAGTTTAACCATAACCTGTAACCAAGTTTCTGTTCTGTTTTCTGAACTCTGACAATTTATTGCGATTTTCGTTTGTTTCCGTTGTTTGATTCAGAGATTTCTATTCTCTCAGGTTTTATTTCTGCTTCTTTCCGTCGTCTGTATCACAGTAACGTGGAGCGGCGTATTGGTATTGCTGTTGTGAAATGGAAAACACTACAAAAAGAAATCGTGTGACTAATTTCTCTTCGTTGGAGAGAAGCCTTCTGCTGGAAATAATTTCGCAGTATAAACCAATTAATGAGAATAAACAAACAACCGGATCTACGTTGAAAGCGAAAAGTGAGGCTTGGCAGACTTCTGTTCTGTCAAATCACTGAAATCATCCGCTCTGTTTATGTATTCATGGATATCATTTTCTAAATAATCAAGATATAAAAGTTCAGCATCTAACACACCAGCCATATTAAATACTTCTATGCTAACAGATAGTTAAATGATTTAGCTGCATGAAATTGGGCAGTTAAATTAACATGGGTTTTAACAGGCTTGTTAGTACTAACATGAGTTGAAGAATGCTTCATCTGTTAAGTTTACAGTTAAAATGGAATGCCACACTGTTATAATTTAACAAAGGTCGAAGAAACTGGGCCTATGATCGGTAAGCTGACAATGTTAGCATACAGCAGGTGTTATTTTGATTTGAAATATGAGCTTCCATGTAACAATAAAATGACTTACAAGCTTTAATTCTGCTACGCACGTGCGACAACAGAGTTCTGAGTGATAAAACGATCAGAGAACTCTACTTTCCATTACGTAGGCCTATTACTTATATAGTCAATTACCCGTTGTTTTGGATATTATACGAATTAATATAAAACGTTTGCGTCATATGCGCGCTTGTATTAAATTTCTCAGATTTCCATACCTCGAGTACGATACAAAATTGTCGCCCCGGTCTATGGCCCATGTTGACCCATGCGTAAATATTACACTGGCGCATCCACACTATGCCGATCGGCAGGGATCGGCATTGCCGCGCGGCAAAGTCAATCGGCTTTGTTGAAAATGCTTCGTACGTCCACACATGAGTTAGCATCAGTCGGCATCAGTAATTAAAATGTGCGACGAGGAGGACGTTCTATTGCCTCAGCAGCTTTAATAACAATTTTAAGTGCCAAACGCTGTAATTTCCGAAAGTATATATTTTGGGTACGTCCTAGTCTCCAGAGTCGAAAGATATATCGTGGAAGTGATCTGATGAAAGACTTGATATTGGACGATGTAGACCAGTTAAATCTCGGGTACAGATGTGGAGGGGGTTTCAGAATTTTTTTTTTCGAATGTCCAGTGCTCACTATGATTGGGCCGAAAATCAGCAAGTGTGATAATTCATACAGGAAAGCCATTCCTGCCAATGAGAGTCTTGCTGTAACGTTACGGTTTCTTGCAACAGGGGATTCCTACCATTCTCTCATGTACATACTTTTAAGATTTCGAAGCAAGTGATTTCAACTATTATTCCAGAAGTGCGTGATATACTTATAGAAGCTCTACAAGATTTTATTAAGATAAGTGAATAAAACAACAAACATTTGTATAATGGGTTTATTTATTAGAAAATCCACACAGTGAAATAAAATTTACATGACAATTATTGCAAGTGAACATAATAAAGATTGACGAGAATATTATCAATTGAATCACTATCCATAGTTTCTGGATCGAGAGATTCTGTAGAGGGAGAAGCATCAGAATCTGATATAGGGACTGAACAGTGAGAGGAGACATTGAGTAGCACGGGAGCGAAGTAACTGTAGAATTTGGAAACACTGGTCATATTGTGCTTGAGGAAAACCAAACACTGGCATTTGCGAATTCATGGAGGTTAGGTATTGGGGTCCTGGTGGATTGTTGTACTTCCCCATCTCTGCTTCGAATAGTGTAGCGTTTATTACATGTTGAACCAGGATCCTAGCATGCGGTGGCGAGAGTTTGCATAATTTCATTGCGACATTTTCGACAAACATAGTGTACTCATCTCTTTCTTGTCTCCTTGCCATAATTTCCCTCATAATTGAAAGTGCCTCATCTTGCTGCATTTTGCTCGTTCTTTTCCTTTCTGTGATGCAGTACAGCCTTTCTCCGGAGATATAAATGCCCTTTTCTTTCCTCTACCTTCGGGTTGCGGCGATGGCTCGGGTGTCTGGTCTTCATGTTCAGGAAGAACACCTACATCAGGTATTTCTTCTGGCTCTGAGCTCTTCTGAACCTTACAACGAACATTTTGTTTATAATCAAATCATTTCATTGTTTCAAAACTCCAATTTTTTATTTTAAATTCAAATTATATATATATATATATATATATATATATATATATATATATATAACAGCTAATATTTCTTTATCATCTTTTTTTCAGATGCCCCAAAATGAATCTGAATGGAAAATGATAGCAAAGGTTGTGTGATAGCAATGGATGGGAAACATAAATTTGCAAGCTCCAATCAACAGTGAGACTGAATATTTTAATTATAACGCTTTCGTCATTATTGTCTTATTTGCAGTAACCGAAGCAAGTTACAACTTCACATACGCAAGTGTAGGATGCCAGGGAAGAATATCGGATGGTGGCGTATTCAATAAGATGAAATTCAAGAAATATCTAGAAGTTAACGCAATTAATCTTCCACCAGCCTGCGCCCTTCCATGGAGAACTGCTGGTACTCTGTTTATTTTTCTTGCGGATGATGCATTTCCCTTATCCCATAACATAATGAAACCATTTCCTGGAGTGCAAGACTAAGGATCCAAGAACAATATTTTTAACTATCGATTCAGTACCTAGAGGACGTAGAGTTGCAGAAAACGCTTTTGGGTTAATATCTTCCGTCTTTCGAGTACTTCGAAAGCCAATGTTATTGGAACCGAACACAACAACAAAAGTAACACTAACAATACTTTATGTGCACAATTTCCTCAGAAAGAGTACGTCAAAGGCCATTTACAATCCGACTGGAACATTTGATACTGAATGTTCGATTACAGGTGAAACTCTTCCGGGAGTATGGAGACAAGAAAATTCAAGTTCGCAAGGATTCATTAATATTCCCAGAATGCCTCGAAGAAATACAGTGGATGAACAGACAGTGAGAAATGGATTTAAAGAGTACAGTAGAACCTCTATTATCCGTGGTAATGAAGGAGACGGACTGAACGGTTGATCGAAAAAAATCGGATAATCCTTTCCATGAAAAAGTTTGTAATTTCCTCCAAGGTCTTGTATTTAACTCGCTAAGTAGTGGATCAGAAGTTCACTAATTTAAGACTGGTTGTCAACGACGGGTTTTTAGGCGGCAAGGAAGCCCTTTGTAATGACTGTCTCAGGAAAAATAGGAATAAAGAGGTCTCATGTTGTAGATTTACATATTTTTTTTACACTTTATCCTTGTTTATTTTATTAAATCGCCCAGTTGTAACTCCAATCTCGTATTCTGATGCGAGATGAGCCACAGTTTCTCTTTCTCAAACCATCCAATTATTTCCATTTTTTTCGATACTTAGCAACAAGTTTTCTGTTAACACCCGTGGCTATGCAAGTTATATTATAGAACGGCAATTCGTACAGTAGACAATGCTGTGTAACGATAAAAGCTCGTAATAACACTCTCTAGCAAAAACATATGTAGAACCTAGTAATATGATGTACAAAACAGTACTTCATATAAGTTATTTATTTCTGAAGAAGAAAAAAAGATCGAGAAATAGACCGTCGGATAATCATCTAATCGGTTAATAGGTGACGGATAATCGGGGTTCTACTGTACTTTATTTCTCCTGAAGGGAAGTTGGACTTTCAGTAAAACATGAGAAAACAGCCTATACTACGTTAGAAAACTAGTAAAATTTGAATATGATTATACATACCTCTGTGTCTGTAACTCCTCTTGGTTTATTTCTTCTTTCAGGAACAGCATACTATCGTAACAGAACCATTTGCTTTTATAGGAGGTATCACTACCGGAACCCGACTTATTGGTGTCCTTCTCCTTTTCCACTTCCCTAGTAAAATGGCTTAGCAATTTTTTTTCTCACAATTTCTTCTTTGCCAACACCGAAAGAGACTGTGAGTTCCATAAGGGCATCGTGTCGTTTATTACGGTCTTTATATCCACTGAGCCTTCAAACCCATAAAACAGTACGACTGCGATATAGATCAAGTAATTTGGTAACGTGTTCCTTGGACCGCTCCATAGCGCAAACAGTGCTCACATTTCACTGATTCATACTGATGCCACGCGGCACTGGTCGGCACGTCCACACATGCAATTCGGCTCGGCTTCCTTTCATGGAGACCGACATCAGTCGGTTTGAATTCGGCAAGCCGCTCGGCACAAATCGGCCAGTCGGCACAGGCCGAACGATACGTCCATACCTATTTCATATTGCCGAGCGGCACTGCCGATCGGCATAGTGTGGACGCGCCTTTAAGGCGATGCGCTACTGAAATTTCTAAAATCCACAAATTTTTAGCTAGAGAGTTGAAATTTTTACTGAATTTGCGTATCAATATCATAATCATACATTATAAATTTCAGTTTTTTTATCATAAACATTTTTTAAAAACTGAAACTTATTTTTTTTTTATTTTCTTGGTGAAAATTCTGTTTATAAAAGAACGACTTTTTAATCTAATTTTTTCTTAAAGGTACCACTGTATATTGTGCAATGGAACATTAGTAATGTCCTACTCTTAGGCCTATTTGTTCGTTTGTAAAAAAAATTCTCCAATGATCAAGCGTTAATAAAACAATACTGCTAGCAATAAAACTACGCTGGATACAGCCAATCAAATGCTCCAGTTCACAACACAGATATTAATAAATAAGTATGCTTCATCACTCTAGCTTTAACCACTGAGAAATAAAATGAATACTTGTGGTTGAAAACGTAGGAAATTTATTTGTTAAGATAATTAGCTAAATTTAAAGCTTTGGTTACATATAACTCGTACATGAACACAACTTCTACTAGCGTAATTATGTAAAAGTAGGGTCTATACTTGTAATTAAGTTATTGACGTAAACTTTTCATCAAACCGTTCATTTTTAGACCGAAAATAAAAAATATGATAAAACTTGTTAAAATTCGACTATTTTCAGTAGCGCATCGCCTTAAGAAACAACGCTAAATGAAAGTAATAGAACGATATTTCATGTAATTGTCGTTTAGTCAACTGTCTAAGACAGTTTTGAACCTCATAAATGACGCTGATAATTAACTAGAGCATTACAATAATGCGGGACTTTGAGTATCCGAGTACGCGCAAGAAGCGGTATAAGTAACAACGATTTTCAAGTCAATGTATTTCGTAAACGAGAAAAAAGCGAAATGAACTATTAACACCACGTTTTTTAACGAGCTTGAATTAGCTTAAATGTGCGTTTTCATTAAATTCAAGTACCATGACCTGGGACGGTTCCCTTGGAAGTCGTTAGGGCCTCGGGAACTTTATTTTTGTGTAATACTTCCTACAACTTCGATTGGTCATATTAACGCTCTGTGTATGTACATACCCCTGATCTGTAATGTGATCACGCCCCGCGTTCAAGGTCAGACATTTCCTCTTCATGTTGTGATAAGTCAGATGATGTGGCGACCGGCAAGGTCAAGGAATTCCGGCTTCTGGAGCGAACGCGCAGTGATCATGATGATTGGGGAACTCTGCAATGATAAATCTGTACTGAATCCAAGGGCAAAGTAGCTTCCTTAACGTCTCTTCCGCGTCTTCTTTCTATCTGGAGCACAAAATATGATACAAGATACGATATATATATCAGAGGCAGGCAAGATGTAAGGAGCAATTGAAGCAGCCTGCATGGCAACAAAATGGCAAGGTAGGGAGAACAAGAAATACATCACTGATATATATATATATATATATATATATATATACACGGTTGGTTAAGGGGGTGCCTGACTTCACGGCGATTACAGAGTTTGTTTTGTGTTACAACACGTATTTTGTCCGCCTGTATGATACACTGTGGGCGGAATTCATAGTCGTCACTTATAAATGAGTGAACCCTTAAGTGGTTACTTATACTCATTTCTAATTCATAGTTGTCCCTCATTCACATAATGAGTGATTACTTAAGTGAGCTGATCTGTACCCTTAAGTGACCACTCATTTTCAAAATGGATACTGAGAATGATTTTGAGGATTTTGTGGAGTTTGTTGAACGAAATGAGGAAAATATACGTGTCCCAAAAAGGTATATTAGAGACATGGAGAATCCTCTGGAAATGTATAGTGAACTGAAATTTAAGAAGCGATATCGTTTTCAGATCAATTCGAAGTTGTTGCTCTAGCCATATTGATCGTTATTTATTTATTTATTTATGTCTATAACAGGGCAAAGCCCCAATTACAATAGACAGTACAGATATTTGTTAAAAAAAACATAGAATTGCATATAACATGAAAAGAAGAGATAAAGCAGATACAAGTGTAATTACAAATTAAAAATTAAAAAAAACAAGTAGATACTACCTACATAAAAGACACAGATCTACATATAAATGAAAAATATTAAATAAAAATAAATTAAAAGGGGTTAAGTATAGATATCATAGCCAAAAATTAAAATGTAGCTATAATTGGCAAATTATAGAGTAAATATAACACTATGTTAATAAATTCAATATACAGCATTATATAGTAGGCCTAATAGGCTTAATTTATTTATTTAAGAAATTCACTACTACAGAACATGTGTTCCAATTAGTAGGATATCTGATTATAACTATAACTAACATGCAACTAGAATTTAAAACATCATGAAACTATTGCTGTATATAACTTATTCAGTACAATAATATTGATAACTGGTTGTTATAGCAACTCCACATGTAGAGCTGCTTTCGATTAGTTCAATGAGAGTCAGCTTTTGTTATGACGTCATGTCCGGCAGCTGTAAGTGAGCACTCATTACGTGAAAATAAGTGTTGTCTATGAATTCGGAATTGACTTAAGGGTTCCCTTATTATAAGCAAACACTTATTACTTAAGGGTTCACTCATTTTTTAAATGACGACTATGAATTCCACCCTGTATGTTGTGTGGTAGACCTATACAGTGTGTTAAAAAAACATTCAGTATTTTGAGAGGTGGTAATATTCGTCAAACAAAGAAGACAAAATCTAATAAACATGGGTCCTAACATTAATAAAAAATACAGTAGGCCTATGCTCTTTCAGATATTAAGAAAAAATTTTCAGATACTAAAAAATGCTACAGGGTGTCGTTTAAAAATGTTCTCGTCGTTATAACTCTCACAACAATAGTCGCAAAAGTATTTTGTTTCCATGAAATTAAACATCTAAACAGACCAGTATTGGGCTTCCAGGGTCCGTTTCGAGACTAAATTTGATCAGATCATCTCCTGCCTGGTCTTCTAATATCATTTTTTCCTATGGGCTTGTACTGTGATGCCAGTTTTGGTAACCTAAATCCCTCCATTCTCTCAAAATGATTTTTCCACTGTGACCTGTATCTTTCTTTGTCCGCTACAATATTGGTCTCCTCAAGCATGATTCTTATATTTTCATTTCTAATATGATATATTCTGTAGGATCCTACTAACGGTATTATTTCATTTGTTGAGCTTCTAATTGTCTTTTATCTTCCTTTTTAATACCCAGGTTTCAGAGCCTAAAAGTAAAGTGGGTTTTGATGTTATTTTATATAATATTAATTATACAGTCCTAGATATGAATTTTCCAAAAATCTTCTGTTTGTTCCGTTTATTTTATTGAAGTTATTAACTCTTAGAAGTCGGAAGACTTATGCCACTATTATACGCAAATGTCTAACTCTTAACCAAGGGTTCGCATACCTGCATAATCGGGTAAATTCGTGTTAGGTTCGTTAGTAGAGCGGTTTAAGTCGCACAAGATATGTCCGGCCAGCATATCGTGCCTAAGTTCGCAGGTTCACGTCCCGGCCACTGCAGTCAATTGAGCCTGTGATAAAGGATGGGGAGGGCCCATGTAAAGCAATCGGTGTAATGGTACGCATGAAAGCTGACGTGGTTTCAGTTGACTGCAGTTGAAATGATTTTGCTCCTTTTTTAAGAAACAAAATTACAAAAAAAAATGTTTTAATCAAGTGCAATGTCCTTAATGTTATATATAATTAAAGAATATCAACGTATTTTATATATAACATACAATTTATAACATATTATATCACGTCATGACCATAATACTAGCTGGTCACTATAATGGATGCACGGCTCCAAAAGTTAATTTTATTCTCCAGTTTGTTTTCCTTATGTCTGATATTATATTTGTTAAGTACTTGAAATTTCTGGCCTGTTCTGTCATATTCCCAACAATAACTTTTTATACCGTATTATTTATTTTCCGTAGATGAAATTATTGGGGATCATCAGTGTGGTTTTAGGCGTAATAGATTGACTATTGATCAGATTTTTTGTATTCGACAGATATTAGAGAAAAAATGGGAGTATAGTCCTAAGGGTACAGTACATCAGTTATTCATAGATTTCAAAAAGGCGTATGACTCGGTTAAGAGAGAAGTTTTATATAATATTCTTATTGAATTTGGTATTCCCAAGAAACTAGTTCGATTAATTAAAATGTGTTTTAGTGAAACTTATAGCAGAGTCCGTATAGGCTAGTTTCTATCTGATGCTTTTACAATTCACTGTGGGCTAAAGCAGGGAGATGCACTATCACCTTTACTTTTTAACTTCGGTCTAGAATATGCCATTAGGAAAGTCCAGGATAACACAGAGTTTGGAATTGAACGGGTTACATCAGCTTCTTGTCTATGCAAATGACGTGAATATGTTAGGAGAAAATCCACAAACGATTAGGGAAAACACGGAAATTCTAGTTGAAGCAAGTAAAGCGATAGGGTTGAAACTAAATCCCGAAAAGACTAAGTATATGATTATGTCTCGTGACCAGAATATTGTACGAAATGGAACTATAAAAATTGGAGATTTACCCTTCGAAGAGGTGGAAAAATTCAAATATCTTGGAGCAACAGTAACAAATATAAATGACACTCGGGAGGAAATTAAACACATAATAAATATGGGAAATGCCTGTTATTATTCGGTTGAGAAGCTTTTGTCATCTAGTCTTCTGTCAAAATATCTGAAAGTTAGAATTAATAATACAGTTATATTACCGGTTGTTCTGTATGGTTGTGAAACTTGGACTCTCACTTTGAGACAGGAACAGAGATTAAGGGTGTTTGAGAATAAGGTTCTTAGGAAAATATTTGGGGCTAAGAGGGATGAAGTTACAGGAGAATGGAGAAAGTTACAAAACGCAGAGCTGCACGCATTGTATACTTCACCTGACATAATTAGGAACATAAAATCCAGACGTTTGAGATGGGCAGGACATGTAGCACGTTTGGGCGAATCCAGAAATGCATATAGAGTGTTAGTTGGGAGGCCGGTCGACCTGGTTGGCAAGTTGGTATAGCGCTGGCCTTCTATGCCCACGGTTGCGGGTTCGATCCCGGGCCAGGTCGATGGCATTTAAGTGTGCTTAAATGCGACAGGCTCATGTCAGTAGATTTACTGGCATGTAAAAGAACTCCTGCGGGACAAAATTCCGGCACATCCGGCGACGCTGATATAACCTCTGCAGTTGCGAGCGTCGTTAAATAAAACATAACATTTAACATTTGGGAGGCCGGAGGGAAAAAGACCTTTGGGGAGGCCGAGACGTAGATGGGAAGATAATATTAAAATGGATTTGAGGGATGTGGGATATGATGGTAGAGACTGGATTAATCTTGCTCAGGATAGGGACCAATGGCGGGCTTATGTGAGGGCGGCAATGAACCTCCGGGTTCCTTAAAAACCAGTAAGTAAGAAAGTGTTATTTATTTTCCTTCCATTGCCATTGTTTTTGTTTTTTCCTCTTATATTATCATAAATTACTTGGAGACATTTAAGGGGACTTGGTCATTATCGCATGCAAAATAATGGTAAAAATAGCCTATCTTCAAGCAGTTCATAACTATAATACTATTTATCAGAGATTTTTCATTTTTGTTAGCTATGTGTGTATACATTTTAAGCTATAAAATGAAAAAGAATGGTTACTCTAGAGTAAATGTCTATCCTTAAATTATTTTTTTAATTAAGCACATTTCTTTTTATAAATTCATTACTTGTCTGTAATTAGGTACACTCTATTCACTTATTATAGGACATGTTGAATTAAAAATTTGACCACCTACTGCTAATAGATACCAAAACATATCCTACTAAAATTATTCATGTATCTGTAATATTATGGGCATAGGGCTTATAGCAATCATCACCGTCGGTAAAATAAAAAAAAATGACGAAGATTAGTATAAGCCCTATGCCCATAATATTACAGATATTTTAATAATTTTAGTAGGGTATGTTTTAGTATCTATTAGCAGTAAGTGGCCAAAAATTTTAATTCAATGTGTGCTAAGATAAGTGAATAGAGTGTACCTAATCACAGGTATGTAGTGAGTTTATATAAAAAATGTGTTTAAATTAAAAAATTAATTTAAGGGTGAGATTTACACTAGATTAACCATTCCTCTTTCATTTTAAAGCTTAATGTGTATACATATATCACTAAAAAAAATGAAAGAGCTGTGATAAATAGTATTACATTTATGACTGCTTCAAGATAGGCTATTTTTACCATTACTTTGCATGCGATAACGTCCAATTCCCCTTAACAGATTGTGGGCTGCTTTCTGTAATTCATCTTTGGTTCTATGTAATAGGACTTGGTCATCAGCATATAGTAGAATGAGTGCTATAATATTTCGCGATAATTTAATCCCTGAATTGCTTATTCCCTTCCATTCTTCTATTACTCCATGAAATTACTCCTTTGTAAATACAAGGTTTGACATGTCTCATTGTCGTTTTTTTTCCCCCCAAAATCTCTTGATTCAAGTTTAATTATGCGTTTATGTTATTATGCGTTACTTCTATAAAATCCTGTTTGTAGTTTAAGCAACGAATAGAAGTACGACAAAAGGACTGATTTCTCTCACTTCGATCACAATTCTTGTGTCTGCGATGAAGCGACACAAATACTAGAGCAGAGAGTGATAGTCGAACGCATGTAAACTTTAACGGCTGGCTCCTTATCGTACATCACTACTTCGAGATGCAGTGAGCATAAGCAGTTCCTAAAGGGGACCGTGTCAGACTTCCTCAAGATAAGATGATGAGTAGGTTCAAGGTCTTTCCTAATGTGTTTGTCTGGGAAACACTGTGTGTGGAAGGATAACGGGTTACGAGCCAGGCAGCTTTCTGTGAGAACATAGTCTCAAAGCCGACTTGTGGTGTACCAGATATCTTGTAACTTACATATTAACACCAGAATTCGTGTTTCTATAAGGGAAGTTCCTTGTTATCGCATGCAAAATAATGTTAAAAATAGAATACTTTCAGGTAGTCATGCATAGAATACTATTTATCAGAGCTGTTTCATTTTTTTGATCATGTGTATACACTTTAAGCTTTAACCCCTTCAGGCTTGATGTACATTATAATGTACATTGTTTATTTTTTTCTTTTTTGGAATGTCTTCGATACTTTTAAATGTTTTGAAAAATTCAGTGTGATATAAATGGAGAATATTATTTTTGAAACATTTCTATATCTGAATTAAAAATAGAATTTAAAATTTTGGGGCCCCAGGGATCAAAATTGTCCCCAAATTTTGATTTTCTGTGAAGACTTCATTTGGGAATTTTAGATCCCCAGAACGATTATGTAACCAGTTTTTTTCAATTGTTTTAATATAAATTCAGGTCTGAAGGGGTTAAAATACAAAAACAATGTTTACTTTAGAGTAAATCTTTCACCTTAAAATAATTTTTGAATTTAAACATAATTTATTTATAAATTCACTATATGCCTGTGATTAGGTGCACTCTATTCACTTATTATAACACACATTGATTTCAAATTTTAGCTACTTACTGCTAATAGATACTAAAAATCTCTACCAAAATTATTAACATGTCTGCAATATTAGTCTATGGGCATAGAGCTTATACCAATCTTCACCGTCAAAAAAACAAATATATATATATATATATATATCATTCACTTTGCTAAACACTTTCAAAACTGTATTATATTGGTGGCTCATACAAAATCCTTTTTATAGTGTAGTCTTATAATACTTCTGTAAATGTAACATTATTGTATTTGACTAAACTTGTATTATAATTTGTACATTTGACTATATCCATAGCACCTACTTGATGGTTATGACAAAGGTTTCACAAAAAATGGTAAACAAATCAATTTCGTTTTTTTTTTTTTTTTTTGTATAAAAATGTTACTTGGATACTTAGGAAGTTAATAGTAAAAGGGTTTGTTTGTTTCTACGTCTTCTTTGCGTCCCAGGAGCGATTTTTATATAGATCTGATCCATACGTCAGTATTGTATCCTCTTTCACAAATTTGCCTTTTTTTTTCCGAAAGTGGTTGTTTAGTGCGCATGTAGTTTTCAACAAATTCAACTAAAATGTTCGTACGTGTCCATGCATTTATTATCTGAGTTCTAACATTGAGAAATCTTAAGTATCTTGAAAATTAAGAGCTAGAAAATATTATGTAAATTTAAAATATGAATGAATAAATAAATACCTGATTTTCAAAAACGTATCGTGCCTAAACTAAACTAGATATTATGAATTTCTCAATGTTAAAATATTTCTAGTGAATCAGGATATATACGAAAAAAAATGAACGTGCTATATTCAAATGTAACATACATGGAACATTTTTATTTTAGGCCTAACACTAATTTGTATAATTAAAATAAAATTAACTCCGATTAAGCTAGACATTTGCATACACTTTATTCTTAATGCATCTAACAAACGGTTAGAAATGAAAAAAATCAGATTAAAATATTGTAAACATTTTAGAAATCAATCCTAGTATTCTTTAACGTTACCGATAAATTTATGAGCAATGTTAATTGTAAATACATTTATGTAGAGGGATCCCAGAAACTCGTTAAAACCGGTTAAGTCCACGCCTGTGGAGTAACGGTTAGCACGTCTACCCGCGAAACCAGGTGGCCCGGGTTCGATTCCCGATCGGGACAAGTTATCTGGTTGAGGTTTTTTCCGGGGTTTTCCCTCAACCCAATATGAGCAAATGCTGGGTAACTTTCGGTATTGGACCCCGGACTCATTTCACCGGCATTATCACCTTCATCTCATTCAGACGCTAAATAACCAAAGCTGTTGATAAAGCGTCGTAAAATAACCTACTAAAAACCGTTAAAATATCAAGTAGGTGTTAAAAATTATAAAATCATCCGTATTATGGCTTCAAAGTTAGAATTGGTCATCCCAGTGTCTTTCAGAACGTTCTTTCTTCTCTCGGTGAAAACCAATATTCAAGATAGCAAATAGCACGAAGGTCGTGGATTTAGAGAAGATTTTATCTTGGAGAATATTCAAAATTCTTGTGTATACACTTTGGAATGCAAATCAGGACCTGCGTACGTTGCCGACCCCGCCAATACGGATGGAGTTGCAAACGAAGTGCTTCCTCCCACTTGCGCATTACTCACCGTCCGAGACGGACTCGCCCGGAGGGATCGCATTAATTCAAACCGGTGCGGTGGCAGGTATTCGAGATTCAAATTGGTCGCTGTAAACAGGATCGACAAAAAAAACTGAAGACGTCCGGTTCGTTATTTTGTTAGCATTTCCTCTCTTTAGTCACTTCTTTCGCAACTCATATCCTGTCTTCTTTGATGTTTTTACTCTTCTGAAGGCTTGAAATTTTTATCTTCTGGGCAAATTTGACCTTTTACACTGGAGAGAGATACATGACTTAAGGTCCATTCACAATGAAAATTAAACATAACGTAATCTTTAACTTAAAAATGTAAAAGTTACAGTAAAATCAAGAAGTCATACCATCATTCACGATGGGAACATAAACATAACCGCAAAGATACTTGGTAACCATGGAAACATAACAACGACTTAATTTCCTCATATTCTGTCGTATACTTCAGCGCACCACAATTGCGTATTGTTTGCAAATCACGTAAGCATAAGCATGAAAGTTTGGAGTTTGCAAACTTTCATGTTAACGTCTAACGGCAATGTTAACGTCAGTGTTTATGTGAATCATTGTGAATGATCCCGTTTGGTAACCTGACCGCAAACTTCTGTGTTTATATCACGGTTATGTTTAATTTTCATTGTGAATGGGCCTTTATTCTCTCCTGGAGCAGCCGGGACGCAGATCTCTATGTAAGATAAAGTAAGACATGGCTGACAATATAAAAAAACTATAGCCTGGACGTCCACCGCTATGGAGTAACGGTTAGTATGTCTGGCCGTGAAGCAAGCGGGCCCGGTTCAAATCCTGGTTGCGACAAGTTCCCGGATTGAGATTTTTCTCTCAACCCACTAAGGCCTATATTACACTTTAAGAGATTCTATTATATATATTTTATCAAACTTCTGTGCGCCGTATACTTCGTTAGACTATGCCGTGTAGTTTAGAAATTACAGGAGCGAAAAAACTGGCCTGAAAATGTGTGGAGTGGCAACCTAGTAATGTACCGAATTTACAGACATCGAAGTAATTATAGATTATAAAATGTCATTTAAAGATAATTTAAATTATTTTTCTGATTGGGTGAGTCGGGGTAATTTGGGTATAGTGAGGTAATTTTGGTATGTTACAATTTATTAAATAACATTTTACTTAGGCTAATCTTCAAACGCATGCTAATTTAATATATATTGTCTACTTCACAATTGTCTATCCTGGAGTGTTAAAAATTTGTGTTGGAGACACTGATACTGCCTGCTTCTTGTTTGCCAGTTTATGAAATTATTCATCACATTTAAAACAATAATGTTGGGAAACCAGCTGTGATATATTAACCAAGTTCATGTATGTGTAGATCTACATTACAATGTTTAGAACATGTTTTTAATAAATGTAATATGTCATTCATAGTTTGTTTGTAAATTACAGTTTATAAACGTGGGGTAATTTGATATAATTATAGGTTAACTGGTAACTAACCTAGGTTTCGTTCCGAATCATGCCACCTACACAAATTTATGAATTGGTGAAAGACAAATATCTGAAGTGTTTTCTGTCCCTGATTTTTGTGCTAACTTATACAAAATTGACTGGAAAATTTTTACCATGATAACGGTAGTTACTAGTTATTTACTGGCTTTTAAGGAACCCGGAGGTTCATTGCCACCCTCACATAAGCCCGCCATTGGTCCCTATCCTGAGCAAGATTAATCCAGTCTCTACCATCATATCCCACCTCCCTCAAATCCATTTTAATATCATCTTCTCATCTACGTCTCGGCCTCCCCAAAGGTCTTTTCCCCTCTGGCCTCCCAACTAACACACTATATGCATTTCTGGATTCGCCCATACGTGCTACATGCCCTGCCCATCTCAAACGTCTGGATTTAATGTTCGTAATTTTGTCAGGTGAAGGATACAATGCGTGCAGTTCTGCGTTGTGTAACTTTCTCCATTCTCCTGTAACTTCATCCCTCTTAGCCCCAAATATTTTCCTAAGAACCTTATTCTCAAAAACCCTCAATCTCTGTTCCTCTCTCAAAGTGAGAGTCCAAGTTTCACAGCCATACAGAACAACCGGTAATATAACTGTTTTATAAATTCTAACTTTCAGATTTTTTGACAGCAGACTAGATGACAAAAGCTTCTCAAGCGAATAATAACAGGCATTTCCCATATTTATTCTGCGTTTAATTTCCTCTCGAGTATCATTTATATTTGTTACTGTTGCTCCAAGATATTTCAATTTTTCACCTCTTCGAAGGATAAATCTCCAACTTTTATAGTTCCATTTCCTAACAATAAGCCATGATAACGGTGTAGGTCTAAACTAAAAAGTCTGTTTTATACCCAAATTACCCCAATCTACCCAATTCTTTATGTTACGTTATATTTGTAAATGAAAAATAGTTTTCTTCGTATCTCGATTCTTCGATTACGTAAACAAACATGTGAATAGAAGCAGATGCAGTGTCCACTTTTATAACTGATATCGAGGCAGGGACTAATATACGATTTCTGACTACGGCGGCATATGTAAATTCTCATCTAACTGTGAAACTAAGCCACTGTAAAATAATAAAACTACAGATTACATAACCGACTGCGTAATAGGAGTTGAAAGAAACAATGTAAATAGAAAGCACCACGTTGTTTTCTGTGAATACATATGAGGAACCATAGTAAAGTTACAACTAGCGTAACCAAGGAATTCAGGCAAGATAAAATCTAAAACCTGTTCGTTACACAACGCCCAGATTACCAAGGTGCAGGTGTTGATGTCTCAATGGAAAATTATTAGAATGATTACCCAAGTTTTAGGTTCATTGTCATGTCTCGATAGAAAATTATTAGGATGATTTTCCAAGTTCTAGGTTCATTGTCATGTCTCGATAGAAAATGATTATCCAAGTTCTAGGCTCATTGTCATGTCTCGATAGAAAATGATGAGGATGATTATCCAAGTTCTAGGTTCACTGTCATGTCTCGATAGATGATGATTAGGATGATTACCCAAGTTCTAGGTTCATTGTCGTGTCTCCTAGGTCATTGTGATGTCTCGATTAGAAAATGATTAGGATGATTATCCAAGTTCTAGGTTCATTGTCATGTCTCGATAGAAAATGATTAGGATGATTATCCAAGTTCTAGGTTCATTGCCAATGCTTGTGTTATGCGTTGCTTAAAGCAAATCGGTCACAGCACATGAAACAAAATTCGTAAGTACAATGTTGTTTTTTTAGGAGTGTCCTTTTGTCCATTCCTTGGTTAAAAAACCGACAGAAGACATTCACAAAAAGCTATCCTTCCTTGTTGTCTTATCAGGTTGGGACACGGTCACGCTTGAGACAACATTGGACAAACATGAGATCTAAAGATAACCCACCACGAAGAAAAAGTAGAAATGTCCAGTTCTATGGCCAGGGATCAAACCAAAGTCATATAGTTTGTTACTGTATGCATTTTTACGTACCTGCAGAGGAGTACACAATTCTACTTGAAGGAGAAACTTGTTTCTTATACATTGTAAGCAGTGATTCTATGTAGTAATATTATTAGTCACGGTACACTTAATGTAAGAGCACGTAATTTACTTTAATTACTAAAGTTATCGTGATTCTGTGAATGATCTTCAGACATCACATCTTCCTTTTTAATTAAGCAATAACGCCTATTGTAATAATGCATATTACAATAAATAATTTTAAATTTTAAGATGGAAGGTGAGTTGGAAGAAGAACATTTTGGCTTCAGGAAGGGAAAAGGTATGAGAGGTACTACTGGACTGCTGCGAAAAATCGGCGAAAGATACCTACAGAAAAATAAAGTAAGCCTATGTAGTAACGAGTATTTATGGACTTGGAAAAAGCCTTTGACGGAGTGGATTAGAATAAACTTAGAAAAAATGGTGTGAACTGGAAGGAGAGGAAGCCAATTATAACATGAAACAACGAGTCAAAGTCAGAGTAGGAGACGAAATATCAGAGGGAAGTGAAATAGGGAGAAGAGTGCGACAACGATGACCTTTATCACCTACCCTGTCCAACATCTACTTGAAGGATTTAGTGAAGAACTCTTTTCAGAACATGGAAGATGTGATAGGAGGAAGAAGAGTAAAGTGCTCCAGATTTGCTGATGATATGGCGTTGTTAGCAGAAGAGAAGATGATACTAAGGGATATGCTACTGGAGCTAAATTACAGCTGTGAGCAGTATTTAACATCCTTGATTACCTACGTGTCTTATGTCACAACTTCAGTGGCAATTTTGGTTGAAACTTCATAAAACAGGATGAATATATGCAACTTCAAACTCCATGTTAATACAGAACATTATAGGCCTAATAATTACACAGTGATGGTTTTGGACTCATAATGAAAACAGCCTAAATGTAATTTTCTGCATTATTGTGGTGACGAAATCCCATCAGTATAAAAAAATGGTCACAAAATGTATATGATGACGAAATATCTTCGGTGACAAAATCTCCTCAGTGACAAACCTTGATGACAAAATGTATTTGATGACTAAAAAAAACTAATGTCGAAAAATAGGTGACATATTATAACGGTGACGAAATTTCCGGTTACGAAATGCCCTAGACCCGTTTTGAGTACCGGTATCCTCTTTTTTCCATTATTGACCGGAGTTTGTTTTGGTTAATACTACCGAAGGCTTTTTCATAACCTACGAAGGCCAGGTGAGTCCCTAAATCAGTGGTCGTCAGCATTCGCTGAAATGGGTAACGGGTAAGGAGTGTATCCGGACTGTATCGCAATATGCACCGTCGTGCAGAAGGTAGAGAGAGAAAGCATACTGGCCAGCAGCCATGGATACCCGAGGGTGCACTGTGCTGAAGACCGTTGCTCTTAAATTAAACAATCTCCGTTTATGGATGATCTCTCGTAAGGTGAAGTACTTGGAAATAATTACAACGCATTAATAATGAGTAATTATAATTGAATTTTATTGCGTATTTATACCAGAATGATTAATTAAAATAATAACTAGTTGCAGGACGGTGGGTTGTTGTTCTGGCTGACTGGCTTTATACAATGGTCGATGTTATCCTAGATATGATTCTCTTGTATTCTGATTTTCTTTTCATTTTGTATGGCTGTTATTTGGTAATTGGCACGGTGGCGAAGTTTATGGTTTAATTTCGACGCCATGCTAGCCGGATGCGCTGCTTGTTTGGAGCTCTTGATGACTCTGATGTAACGTAGAATGTGACTGCGTACGTGAGAACCCTATTCCTAATGTAGAGTAGGCCTGTATCAAAAGTTGAGAGGCACAGAGGGAGACATTAAGTGCAAAGTCTTGTTCTTCAGATATGCTGAAAAAGTTGGCATAACAGCGAAAATAAAACAAAAGGCTTAGATACTACATAAGGTACTTAAGGTTTTCAAACAGTAGTCGACTTTGTTACTATTAAATCTAGAGTGCAGAATTTGTTGCAAGTATCCAGAAAAAGATAACATAGGCTATTGATAGTTATAGAATAATTCTTTAATTTATTAGGCCTACTTGAAATGCAGGATCTATGGCCCGGATCCTAGTATTCCACTTGTTCTCCTAGTATTTCCTTTCATCTCCTAGTATTCCACTTGTTCTCCTAGTATTCCCCTTGTTCTCCTAGTATTCCCCTTCTTTTCTTAGTATTCCCCTTGATTTCGTAATATTTCCCTTGTTCTCCTAGTATTCCCCTTCTTTTCTTAGTATTCCCCTTCTTTTCTTACTATTCCCCTTGATTTCGTAGTATTTCCCTCGATCTCCTAGTATTTCCCTTGTTCTCCTAGTATTCCCCTTCTTTTCTTAGTATTCCCCTTGATTTCCTAGTATTTCCCTTGATCTTCTAGTATTTCCCTTGTTCTCCTAGTATTCCCCTTCTTTTCTTAGTATGCCCCTTGATTTCGTAGTATTTCCCTTGTTCTCCATGTATTTTCATTGTTCTCCTAGTATTCCCCTTGTTCTCCTAGTATTCCCTTGTTCTCCTTGTATTCCCCTTGTTCTCCTAGTATTCCCCTTGTTCTCCTAGTATTCCCCTAATCTCCTAGTATTCCCCTTGTTCTCCTAGTATTCCCCTAATCTCCTAGTATTTCCTTTCATCTCCTAGTATTCCCCTTGTTCTCCTAGTATTCCCCTTGTCTTCCTAGTATTCCACTTGTTCTCGTAGTATTCCCCTAATCTCCTAGTATTTCCTTTCATCTCCTAATATTCCCCTTGTTCTCCTAGTATTTCCCTTGTTCTCCTAGTATTCCCCTTGTTCTCCATGTATTTTCATTGTTCTCCTAATATTCCCCTTGTTCTCCTAGTATTCCCCCTGTTCTCCTAGTATTCCACTTGTTCTCCTAGTATTCCCCTAATCTCCTAGTATTTCCTTTCATCTTCCAGTATTCCCCTTGTTCTCCTAGTATTCCCCTTATTCTCCTAGTATTCCCCTTGTTCTCTTATTATTCCACTTGTTCTCCTAGTATTCCACTTGTTCTCGTAGTATTCCCCTAATCTCCTAGTATTTCCTTTCATCTCCTAGTATTCCCCTTGTTCTCCTAGTATTCCCCTTGTTCTTCTAGTATTCCACTTGTTCTCGTAGTATTCCCCTAATCTCCTAGTATTACCTTTCATCTCCTAGTATTCCCCTTGTTCTTCTAGTATTCTACTTGTTCTCCTAGTATTCCGCTTGTTCTCCTAGTATTCCCCTTCTTCTCCTAGTATTCCCCTAATCTCCTAGTATTTCCTTTCATCTCCTAGTATTCCCCTTGTTCTCCTAGTATTCCCCTAATCTCCTAGTATTTCCTTTCATCTCCTAGTATTCCCCTTGTTTTCCTAGTATTCCACTTGTTCTCGTAGTATTCCCCTCATCTCCTAGTATTTCCTTTCATCTCCTAGTATTCCCCTTGTTCTCCTAGTATTTCCCTTGTTCTCCTAGTATTCCCCTTGTTCTCCATGTATTTTCATTGTTCTCCTAGTATTCCCCCTGTTCTCCTAGTATTCCCCCTGTTCTCCTAGTATTCCCCTTGTTCTCCTAGTATTCCACTTGTTCTCCTAGTATTCCCCTAATCTCCTAGTATTCCTTTCATCTCCTAGTATTCCCCTTGTTCTCCTAGTATTCCCCTTGTTCTCCTATTATTCCACTTGTTCTCCTAGTATTCCACTTGTTATCGTAGTATTCCCCTAATCTCCTAGTATTTCCTTTCATCTCCTAGTATTCCCCTTGTTCTCCTAGTATTCCCCTTATACTCCTAGTATTCCACTTGTTCTCGTAATATTCCCCTAATCTCCTAGTATTTCCTTTCATCTTCTAGTATTCCCTTTGTTCTCCTAGTATTCCCCTTGTTCTTCTAGTATTCCACTTGTTCTCCTAGTATTCCACTTGTTCTCGTAGTATTCCCCTAATCTCCTAGTATTTCCTTTCATCTCCTAGTATTCCCCTTGTTCTTGTAGTATTCCCCTTGTTCTCCTAGTATTCCCCTTGTTCTCCTAGTATTCCACTTGTTCTCCTAGTATTCCACTTGTTATCCTAGTATTTCCTTTCATTTCCTAGTATTCCACTTGTTCTCCTAGTATTCCCCCTGTTCTCCTAGTATTCCCCTTGTTCTCCTAGTATTCCACTTGTTCTCCTAGTATTCCCCTAATCTCCTAGTATTCCTTTCATCTCCTAGTATTCCCCTTGTTCTCCTAGTATTCCCCTTGTTCTCCTATTATTCCACTTGTTCTCCTAGTATTCCACTTGTTATCGTAGTATTCCCCTAATCTCCTAGTATTTCCTTTCATCTCCTAGTATTCCACTTGTTCTCCTAGTATTCACCTAATCTCCTAGTATTTCCTTTCATCTCCTAGTATTCCATTTGCTCTCCAAGTATTTCCCATGTTCTCCTAGTATTCCCCTTCTTTTCTTAGTATTCCCCTTGATTTCGTAGTATTTTCCTTGTTCTCCTAGTATTCCCCTTATTCTCCTAGCATTCCCCTTGTTCTTCTCTAAATCCCCTTGTTCTCCTAGTATTCCACTTGTTCTCCTGATATTTCCCTTGATCTCTTAGTATATACCTTGTTCTCCTAGTATTCCCCTTGGTATCCTAGAATTCCCCTTGTTCTTCTAGAAATCCCCTTCTTCTAGTATTCCCCTTGTTCTCCTAGAAATCTCCTTCATGTCCTAGTATTCCCCTTGTACTCCATGTATTCCCCTTGTCCTTTTAGAAATCCTCCTGTTCTAGAATGCCCCTTGATCTTCTACTATTCCTCTTGATCTAGTATTCCCCTTGGTCTCCTAGTATGTCTGCCACTCTGTGCTACACAACACCGTGATATCTTTCGTACGTTCTGGATTCCTCGTAGCACTTCAGCACTGTTGAAAGACAGACAGGTTAATTCTTCCTTTCTGTCTTCCCTTGTTTGACGCACCTGGTAATTTCGTGATTCTGAATTTCATACCATGACACAGTTGAAAAATATGTAATTCTTCTGAAGGTCGTTTATGCCATTAGCTGCGAAATGACGAAATAGACGAGGAAGTAACCTCCTGAAATGGGCACATTCCTATTCTGTTAATTCATCAACTGTCACTGGAAGATGAAGATTAAGAATTCGAAAAGAAAAAAGTAGACGAATTAATCCGGTTGTATTTAGTTTAGTCAGTAATTTTATAGACAGATTAAAACACGAGCCATTATTTATTTCTAGTCGGCGCTTTCCATGTTTCGTAAACTCCACAATTCTCATTAGCTTTAAAAGAAATAGGTCGGATATTTTATGACGATTGCTATAATACTATAACTGCTGTAATTAGCTATGCCTTTTGTCAGTGGCGGCTTGTGGTTATAAATACCACTTTCAGAAGCACTTTGTATCATAAAATAAAAACCAGTAATATTAGAATGTCATTCTAAGAATTATTTTAGGAATTAGATGTCGCGTCTTTCAAAAATGGCGCCAATATAACAATTTAAATCGTGAGAATGATATAGTCCTAAGCCACAAAGACAATATTTCACAGGAGAGAGTATTAAAAAGTTTATAGTGCAATGTGCGGTATCATAGTTAAGTTTATTTGTCAAGCAAATTTTGTTTTACAAGTAGCTTCCCCATACATGTAAGACATGAACTGGCATAAAAGGCTACAGTATTGTATTGAATTTATTTACATTCCATGGTGTTCATACATCCCTTCACAGCTAGAATATGGAAAATGTCAAAAAAATTGCAGTAGTTCTACAAAGTCTTAATTATAGTCACAGTCTAGTTGAAAATATATTATACAGAAGAGTTTTACAATATATTAGTTCAACATAAGGGGTTAATATCGAAACTTACTTAATACAAGAATAAATTTACCTACAGAATAGACGGCGTGAGAAATTAGGTCTTCTTTAATTTGGCCCTAAATAATCTTATGCTTTTGAGTTTGATCTTTTATATCCATAGAGAGATTATTAAAAATTTTTGCTGCCATATAACGCACTCCCTTTTGATAGCATAATAGATTTGTCGATCGAGTATGAAAGTTATTTTTTTACGAGTGTATGAACTGTTGCATTAGTTACAAAGTTTTCAGGATTACATACGAGGAAGTTTATTAATGAAAACATATATTGACAAGCGATGGACATTTATTTATTTATTTATTTTATTTATTTATTTACTTACTTATTCATTCATGCATTCATTCATTCATTCATTCTGGTAGAGTTAAGGCCATGAGGCCTTCTCTTCCACACTACCAGAAGTAAAATACATTATGAAACAATGACAAAAATAGTACAGTAAAGTCACACTTAAATATAAAATCATTTTCAGGCACATTAGCAAGCTTACATAGGCTATAATGAAATATTAACTAAACATGATACATAATTAAGTTATGATACATAATTAAGTTAAGTTAATTAAGTTATTTGTAGTTTCTTGAAAATGGTCCTACACGATTCCCTAGATTTGGCACCTACTATTTTTCTAATTAGCCTACTCTTTTTAGTAGTAGGAATATTCTGTTGCTATCTGTAGAATTTCCCCAGAATATTATTCTAAAACTCATTACCGAGTGAAAGTACGTTAAAAATGTGGCTTTGAATATTTAGGTGCAACAATCCTGGTGAATATATTATTATTATTATTATTATTATTATTATTATTATTATTATTATTATTATTATTATTATTATTGCTGCTGCTGCTTAAATAATTTTTCGATTTACTCGTTTGATTTAAATAATAATAATAATAATAATAATAATAATAATAATAATAATAATAATAAGAATAATAATAATAATAATTATTATTATTATTATTATTATTATTATTATTATTATTATTCCCAAAACCTTATTTTTGGCATCATGGACGATGAAAAAGACTATTTCCGGAAAAGATTTTTTCGATTACAGTAACTCCTCTATTCACAAAACATGACGCTACTTATATTTTATGCATGACTGCAGAACTTACTGCAAGTGTTCCACTATGTGCCAAAAATCTAATGGAACACAATTCCTTTTAGGCTCACAGACAGAGATTTCGCTATAGCCTGACATCAATCAGTTGCGGTCTTCATACGGTAACACGAAATGCTGTTCAGGAATGTGAGATAGTTTACAACGCTCCTTATCTGTTCATAATCCTCAAAGATTGAAGGAAGGACTCTATTCTTGAAGTAGGTGGCGATGTTTTGTTATCGGATTTGTCAGGTGTCTTGGTTTTTCAGACAACGGTATAATGCAGTTCGTCCTTCGAAGACAGGTAAATAGATTTTGAAGGCCCTTGCAAGGCGGAGAGTTTTCGGCTCTGAGCAAAACAGTTCTTGATGCTGGACAGCTTTTGGCATGTCTGCTGACTAGTTTGAATATTTGCTCGATTTGAATAACGGCTTCCGGGAACTTCTCGAGTTGAAGCGTGAGTCATAGTATTTGCTTACCTCCACGCTAATGCATATTGATAGAGTTGCACTGGATACAGCGACCTTGTGCAGAGTCGTATTCCACATCAAGTGGACCTTGCCTGACATCGCAGCCTCTCAATCAAAACTCTAAATTTTGAAATTCCGAAACTATTTTGAAGTATCTGTGTCTGTCGTTTTCCCTCTTTATATCTGCGATAATTTTTAGTTCTATTCCATCATTCCGTATATTATTTTCAGTCCCATCTTACTTACTTACTTATTTACTTACTTACTTATTTACTTACTTACTTACTTACTTACTTACTTACTTACTTACTTACTTACTTACTTACTTACTGGCTTTTAAGGAACACGGAGGTTCATTGCCGCACTCACATAAGCCCGCCAATGGTCCCTATCCTGAGCAAGATTAATCCAGTCTCTATCATCATATCCCACCTCCCTCAAATCCATTTTAATATTATCTTCCCATCTACATCTCGGGTCCACACCTGTGGAGTAACGGTTAGCGCGTCTGGCCGCGAAACCAGGTGGCCCGGGTTCGATTCCCAGTCGGGGTAAGTTACCTGGTTGAGGTTTTTTCCGGGGTTTTACCCTCAACCCAATATGAGCAAATGCTGGGTAACTTTCAGTGTTGGACCCCGGATTCATTTCACCGGCATTATCACCTTCATCTCATTCAGACGCTAAATAACCTAAGATTTTGATAAAGCGTCGTAAAATAACCTTACTTACTTACTGGCTTTTAAGGAACCCGGAGGTTCATTGCCGCACTCACATAAGCCCGCCAATGGTCCCTATCCTCAGCAAGATTAATCCAGTCTCTATCATCATATCCCACCTCCCTCAAATCCATTTTAATATTATCTTTTCACCTACATCTCGGCCTCCCAAAGGGTCTTTTTCCCTCCGGCCTCCCAACTAACTCTCTATAGGCATTTCTGGATTCGCCCATACGTGCTCCATGCCCTGCCCATCTCAAACGTCTGGATTTAATGTTCCTAATTATGTCGGGTGAAAAATACAATGCTTGCAGTTCTGTGTTGTGTAACTTTCTCCATTCTCCTGTAACTTCATCCCTCTTAGCCCCAAATATTTTCCTAAGCACCTTATTCTCAAACACTCTTAACCTTTGTTCTTCTCTGAAAATGAGAGTCCAAGTTTCACAACCATAAAGAACAACCGGTAATATAACTGTTCTATAAATTCTAACTTTCAGATTTTTTGGCATCATACTGGATGATAAAAGCTTCTCAACCGAATAATAACAGGCATTTCCCATATTTATTCTGTGTTTAATTTCCTCCCGAGTATCATTTATCCCATCTGTAGACAAAAAATGTCGACATAGGAAGGACTTCTTTTAACGGCATATCTGTCCGGAATATGTATCATATGTCTTTCTCGTGTTAAATTTTATCGTACCTGGTTAACATGACATGTCTGTTATTGACCTTCTTCAGAACTGGTTGTTGCTGGTCTTGGCGCAGTATGACCTGCGCTATATCCGAATTCACAGTATAAATTACAGTGCTATATTTAGGCTTGTAATGTTGGCGACCGATTAAACAAGTTGACTGCAGCATGATACATAGGCCACGGAAGTGAGCTAGTATACGAGGAGATTGACTTGGTTCTGCGATCGATTAAACGAATAACAAGTTGCACATAAATCCGGACAGCTCTAAAAGTAAACATACGCTATATAGCAGTCTTGGAATGGTGATTAATATTTGCGGGCGAGAGCTATTTTATGCCCGCTGCGCACGCGCGGAGCTCTTTTACCTGTAAACATTGCTAAAGGATGTACATATCTTAGAACACAGCGCATCATGACGGAACGGAAACGCTTAAAGCTTTCAAGGAAGAGTGTAAGATACAATATGTATGCTTCGAACATGGTGATGAAGTCCAATGTTTGTTGTGTAAAAAAAAATCATTTGCAAAAGAAGCAAAACATAAAACGGCATTATGAGACGCAACATGAAAAAATATAGGCATTATTCAGGAGAAGAGAGAAATAAATTCATTTCGGAATTGACATCGAAGGTAAATTAATTTACATTTGGGTCAGCAGATAGTATCTAGATTCCTTTTATTTCTATATTTTAAATGTATTGCTGATTTTTATTTTTGGTAGGTTATTTTACGACGCTTTTCCAACATCTTAGGTTATTTAGCGTCTGAATGAGATGAAGGTGATAATGCCGGTGAAGTGAGTCCGGAGTCCAGCACCGAAAGTTACCCAACATTTGCTCAAATTGGGTTGATATATAAACCCCGGAAAAAACCTCAACCAGGTAACTTGCCCCGACTGGGAATCGAACCCGGGCCACCTGGTTTCGCGGCCAGACGCATTAGCCGTTACTCCACAGGTGTGGACTGTATTGTTGATGTTTTATTTGTTGCTTGTTTCTGGATATTTACTTTTATTAGACTACGTGTTTCTTTAATTTAGAAATAATATTTTATCTTTGATTGCACTTTAACTTATACTATTACTAAACTCAAAATGCTAATTCACTTTTATTCCAATAACTATTTTCAGGATTTTTATCAAATATGAACTAAATATTTTGAAAACTTTGATGCAAGGAACTTTTTTAGTAACTTCAATATAAAATATACTTAAAAATATAATTTCAAAACTATTAGACCTAATTGCACAAAATTTTGTACAGTTATTATGATATTATTATAGCTCTGTTTATATAGTTTAAATTTCACAAATTTTGGCCGAAATTGTGGAAGTTTTAAAAGTCATACATATCCCCTTAAATGATTGACCCCAAAAATTACGACGACTCTCAATATCTTAATTTAATAAATTTGTTTTTTTCGTGTTACATGCATCTCACAAATCACTCTAAGAAAACTCATTACATAATCACGACTGGAGAGTAAGGACTACATTTTCACAATCACACAATCAATATACTCTATTTCAATCAATATTGCCATTATTATTTTTTCAACAAATACTCAAAAGTACTTAGAGATCACACACGTCGAGCAGGTAAACCCTATTAGTTTCTCCTAACCAATGAAGTGAAGTATTTACATAATGAATAATTGCTTTTAACAATAAAATGGTTTACATACAATTAACTTTTCCTATTTCTCTTTTTGTTCCTAAAAACCCTTCCCTTTGCGATTTGTTTATATTAAATAACTGAGTAATTAGCCCTATTACATAGCCAGAAATTTAGTAACGCAAGTTATTGTAATAATTGCTGCCTTTATTCGTTGCATGTGCATGTACATCCCTGTTGTCTGTTACAGTGAATGCGCTATGCGCTCGTGATCAAGGTCGAGCTCTTCTACCATGATTGGGAGCTAATATCGTCTCATCCCTGCTATATAGCATTACAAAGATATATTTTTACGTACCTTTCGTTATGTGCAGAAGAATTATCATAGAATTATTTGTGGGTTTGAGTTTTCTCCTTTCTTTTCTTGTGCTACAATGTCTCTGTACATAATATCGCTTATCACTTGTATGTTTGTATTACATAATTTACATGTAATGTTCCCGTCATTCATTTCAAAACACTCGCCAAATTCTGTGTGCGCCTGAGAACCTTTAACCTTCAGCATTAATATTCAGCAGGTATAATGTTTACGCATGCTAGAGTAGGTCTACTTACTGCTGAACGCATGGTCAATTTGAAACCACCGTAACACATCCTATCGATCCCCAACATTACAAGCCTACTTATATCAGGGTTACAGGTATATTCTTTTTTGGTATTTTCTATCATATTCATTCCCATTTGTATTAGTACTACTTTCTTTCAACAAATGATATTATGCACACAATCTTTAGTATGGCTGACCAATTAAGATTCTTCCACAGGGTGATTCAGAAGAAATAGTAAATATTTAAGGTGGCGGTGATAGTATGGTCTATTGTGAGTTTAAAAATATAGAGACCTATACAGGATGAATCGTAAATAATGTAATTAATTTCAGGGGGTTATCCTTTGAGATATTTCAAACAAAAATTATAATAGAATTTTTCTCATTTTTTTTTTCATCCTTTTCGAGATAAAAATTGTTTTATATGAAACAGTTCAAAGCGTGTTTTGGTAAAGCCATTGAATGAATTCCCAATATACTCAGTCGATTTAAGAGAACAGTGTATTGTGATAATAAGCGACTGAAAGAATTTTAGTTTTGTCCTTTAAATGTGCAGAAATTTGATCCGAATAAATGTAACATTGAAAAATTACTTTGCAGAACGAAAAGTTAAGGCCCATTCACAATGAAAATTAAACATAACGTAAGCGTTAACTTAAAATGTAAACGTTACGGTAAAATCACATCATTCATGATGGGGACATAATCATAACCGCAAAGGTACTTGGTAACCATGGAAACATAAGAACGACGCCATTTCCTCATATTCTGTTGTATACTTCAGCGCTCCACGATTGTGTACTGTTTGCAAAACACGTAAGCATAAGCATGAAAGTTTGGAGTTTGCAAACTTTCATGTTAACGTCTAACGGTAATGTTAATGTCAGTGTTTATGTGAATAATTGTGAATGATCCCATTTGCTAGCCTGGCCGCAAACTTCTGTGTTTATGTTCCGATTATGTTTAATTTTCATTGTCAATGGGCCTTTACATTTGTCCGAATCAAATATCTACCCATTAAAAATTGGACACATATTTATACAGAGTGATTTATATAGAACTAACACATTTCTTTCATTAATTGTTTCAAAACGAATTGTGCTAGCGACAACTTATTATACCTAAAATATAGAGGAATTTTGGGAGATTATTTACCTCTATAGCAAATGTTGTCCGGCATTGTCAAATCCGGAGATCTCGGTGGCCGCAGGTTCCTGGAAATTATTCGGTCGTCAAATAACCGGACAAATGGAACCATGCTTCATCTGTGAACCATGTGATGGACAATATGACAGGATTTTGCACAATGAACGTCTGAAACCAACGACAATAATTCAATCTTTTATCCTTATCTGGTTCCTGTAACTGATGAACAACCGTAACCCTATATGGCTTTAGGCTCTCTGACACATTGAGTAGGTGTACCCTGTCTCCTGCGACAAACGTCTTAATGATTTTTTGGGTGACTGCTCCATCAATTACAGCTACTCAAAGGGCATACCAGAGAGAATTTGGTGTTCGCAATCCTCCAAAAAGAAACACAATACTGGGACTGGTAAACAAATTGGAAACAACTGGATCTCTGGTGAGTGAAAAGGGCAAGCATCGTTCATCTAGGCTTCCCACGGTTGTTGTTGACGTAAGAGCACAACTGGAGCAGTCACCCAAAAAGTCATTAAGACGTTTGTCGCAGGAGACAGGGTACATCTACTCAATGTGTCAGAGAGCTGCGAAAAGTCAGGCCTAAAGCCATATAGGGTTACGGTTGTTCATCAGTTACAGGAACCAGATAAGGATAAAAGATTGAATTATTGTCGTTGGTTTCAGACGTTCATTGTGCAAAATCCTGCCATATTGTCCATCACATGATTCACAGATGAAGCATGGTTCCATTTATCCAGTTTTTGACGACTGAATAATTTCCAGGAACCTGTGGCCACCGAGATCTCCGGATTTGACACGCCGGACAACATTTGCTATAGAGGTAAATAATGTCCCAAAATTCCTCTACATTTTAGGTATAATAAGTTGTCGCTAGCACAATTCGTTTTGAAACAATTAATGAAAGAAATGTGTCTGTTCTATATAAATCATTCTGTATCACTTTTTTTTTACTCAAAACAGTCCATATTACCACCCTCTAAAATATTTGCTATTCTTCATTAAACACCCTGTGTATCGTAAATTGTCTCTACGAAGACATTCTACACATGAACTAAGAAATCGTCAAACTGAAGGACATCCATTACTTGCTGATCATATGTTAATGAAACTGTTATTTTAACGATCCGTTTCAAAATTGATGACTGTTACGATCTTCAACAAAATCTGACTGAGTCCACACCTGAGAAGTGACGGTTAGCGCGTCTGACAATGAAACCAGGTGGCCCGGGTTCGAATCCCGTTCGGAGCAAGTTACCTGGTTGAGGTTTTTCCGAGGTTTACCCTCAAACCAATATGAGCAAATACTGGGTAACTATCGGTGTTGGCTCTCGGACTCATTTCACCTTAATTTCATTCAGGCGCTAAATAACCTGAGATGTTGATACAGCATCGTAAAATAACTCACTAAAAGAAAAATCTGACTGATGTTGGTAAACCCTATCGTTAAGACTGAGAAAAGACAAAACATAAATTCAAAATGAGAGTCTTGTTTCAAAACTTTCAAGCCTACAGGATGTGAAAAACCTATTCTTACGCAGTTTGTGAGGTAATAAATGGAAACTGAGAAGGATCTATTAAGGTTGGAAGTATGGGTAAAAAATGCGTTATTTTTTTAATTACCCTGCTAAAGTAGTAAATTCCATAAATGTAGTGCCTGTAATGGTATTTTACCACATTCATTGTACTGCAATAGGTTGTAGTAAAAATTAAAAAAAAAAAACCTATTACACCGGCTTGGGCAGATATCGTGAATGACTTTCTGGTTGGTTCTTAACTATTTACACCAAGACTTCACAACATTATTAGATCTTTCCACAAGAAGTGGCATCAGAATTGTTAGAAAAAATACCATTGCATGTAGGCCTATGTGAATTTATGTACTTCCAACATGATGAGCGGAAGCCGACAACAACTCTGAGTAATGTTTGGCAGGAGACGGATCGAAAGTAGAGGATCAGTTTTCTTGTCTCCCAGGTCTCGAGACTTCTCACTTGGATTTCTTTTTTGGGGGAAATCGAAGATGATATCGATCGTGTTGTTGACGTTCACAACCATCAGAGACGTCTTTAGAATTCTCAATCGATACAACAGTCTTAGCTCCGCAAATAATATACTCTTTTTGTCTGCAGTCTCAAAGTAGAAATATTAAGTTTTTTAGTAGATTAAGTCTCTCTAGTTTTAAGTAATCGATGTGTAATTGCTCTAAGGCCAAATAAACTCAAAACACTCTCACAGCGTATCTGTAATCTTAAACACTAAATTGCAATGTAATTATTCTGTTCCAGACCCATACGACTGAATTCCCACAGTGAATATTAAGATGGGGACGCCGTCTAGCAACATGGTGTGGGACTACATAGTCTTCGCAGTGTTCATCCTCGGATGCTCCATGATCGCCATCTACAGCAAGTTCGCAGGTCCGAAAGAGAGAACGAAAGCGGACTATGTTTTCGCAACGGGGAGAGTTTCAATGGCCGCCATGATGCTTTCGATAGCGAGGGGTACGCTGGGAGTGAGATCATTTTTAGGTGAGAAACATTAAATTTGTTGTTTGTGTAATAATGATTACAGTTTGTAATGGCAATGAATCAATAATAGTGGAATCCTGTAAATTATAATAATTAAAATTATTTGTCGAAGTGCCTCAGTGGTAGAATACTAAATTCGCATTCAGGATGTCCGAGCTTCAGATGTCGGTGTCGACGAATGTTACCATAGTTTTTGGAGGTCTCTTCAATCACAAGTACTGTAGGAATTTAAATACGTGTTAAAAAGACAAATGCCAGATTATCTCCCACGTCTTCTCCAAAACAGATACAGAAACTGATTCACAAGACTTGAATAAATCCATAGTTGTACACGCTGGACATTTCTGCAGACTACTCATATATAGCCACTAAACTGCAATCTATGAATAGTAGACGGGAACACAAAGGTAAGAACATGTCTGGGGTGTAGCCGGTAGGTAGAATTTAATAATAATAATAATAATAATAATAATAATAATAATAATAATATTTATTTATTTATTCCAATGGCAGGTACATGGATAACTTATCTTTTACCTAAACACAACCTCAAGATTAAAAAAAATAAATAATAAAAAAAATAAAAAAATAGTAATAATAATAATTTATTCAACCTGGCAGAGCTAACACTCAACCAGGAGTAAAACTGCGTTACAAAAACACTACAAATTTACAGAGTACACTACAATTTTACACACAACAAGTAAGTAGAAATCAGACATAATACATAACATACAGAAAGAAACGAAAAAGCATAATAAAATGTGAACAACAGGTCAAAATAAATGGGACTAAGTATAAAAAAATAAGACAATTATTAATAATAATAATAATAATAATAATAATAATAGTAATGATAAAAAATAAGAATAGTAATAATAATAATAATAATAATAATAATAATAATAATAATACTTACTTACTACTGGCTTTTAAGGAACCAGGAGGTTCATTGCCGCCCTCACATAAGCCCGCCATAGGTCCCTATCCTGAGCAAGATTAATCCAATCTCTACCATCATATCCCACCTCCCTCAAATCCATTTTAATATTATCTTCCCACCTACGTCTCGGCCTCCCCAAAGGTCTTTTTCCCTCCGGCCTCCCAACTAACACTCTATATGCATTTCTGGATTCGCCCATACGTGCTACATGTCCCGCCCATCTCAAACGTCTGGATTTTATGTTCCTAATTATGTCAGGTGAAGAATACAATGCGTGAAGCTCTCCGTTGTGTAACTTTCTTCATCCCTCTTAGCCCCAAATATTTTCCTAAGAACCTTATTCTCAAACACCCTTAATCTCTGTTCCTCTCTCAAAGTGAGAGTCCAAGTTTCACAACCATACAGAACAGCCGATAAGGGGTGGTCCTCCAGCTTGGGGGTTGGGAGAAGGGCTAACAACCCATCACCGTAAAAAACAGTTTGTTACGAAACCTAACGGTAATAGTAATAATAATAATAATAATAGTAATAATAATAATACTAATAGTAGTAAGAAAATAGTCCAATGAATACAATATTTTTAGGTACACACAGTAAGGAAAATTATGATTTTATATATATATATATATATATATATATATATATATATATATATAGCTCAACTTATCACATTATAGATATACCATTATCGGAAAATATGAATACAAAAACATAAAATAAGTTAAATATCACTGGAACATAAAAAAAATGTGAATACGTGGAAATATGCAATACAACGCTTGTCATAATAGTAAGTTAGTTTCGCAACTCGTCATAAGATAATTTCTAACTTGGATTTGAAAGATTTCAATGTTCGGCAGCCCTTGACTTCAGGCGACAGAGAGTTCCAGTGACGAGAGGTAGCAATTTCTTGGTTACTTGCTGCCCAAATTCGTTCTGGGAAACAAAGTGCGGTTTAAAATAATACGTGACTACTGAATCAGTATTTGGTTATGAATAAATAGTAGAAAGAAGGCAAGGGAATCGAATATATCCCTAGAAAACATATCTTTGTCATGACAAATTTCACTTGAATCTCCCGAGACTTACACTCAAGTCTCTGAAGTGGAAAGCCGTTCGCCAAACTGTTGTATTTTATATTGCAAATTAAACATGAAATGACCTTTGTAAAATTTATTCGTCAACTTCTTTCTATCTGCAGGAATAAGGAGAAATTTTAAAGCACTATGCTAGCCCAACGGCACAAATTTTTAACCAGACGTCAGGTTACATTTGCACCCGGATGTTTCTTACTTTTTACTCACACTGTTTTCCCACACTTCCATAGAAAGTAATTCGGTGGTACGTGTCATAGTTTTCTACCCACGGTCACTTCATCATCTTAATAGCTTAGGAAATAATAATTTATCATTGTCTGAGAAAACTTACGTTGTAATGTTGCGCACAAAGTTAGGTTCTTCTTTCATACATAACTTGCCTGGTGAAAATATAATCAAGAGTTCCCTCCTTTGCTTCCTCTCGGTGGGCTAGTCTCAGAGCAAAGTCCTGACTTACATTCTAAAGGACCAGAGTTTTATGCTCGAGGTCGGTACTCTGTCAGAATTGTTACTCGTTGCTTTCTACCGACATGCAGGGAAAGTAACCTGCAACAGAACGCCCGGCTTCTCCCGAGTTCTCATTCTTCTCGTTTACCAGGTTCTTCTCGTTTGTGTGTTGATGGTAGTAGCAAGGGAATCCGTGTTTCGTTATAATTATTATAATATATTTTTATTTATTGTTATTATTTTGATGCAAGTTATTCCGGTTTATTACCACCTTCTCCTTCACTGGGTTTCCTTCACTAGATTCCTCTCCTTCACCGGGTTCATCTCTTCTTCTCGTGCGTCGTGTTCATTTCCTTTCGTGCACTTGGTTCATCTCTTGTTCTCGTGCACCATTTTCTTCTCTTCTCGTGTACCGGATTCATCTCTTCGTCTCGTGCACCGGGTCCATCTCTTCTTCTCGAGCACTGCGTTCATCTCTTCTTCTCGTATAGTGCTTCATCTCTTATTTTCGTGCACTATGTTCTTCTCTTCTTCTCGTGCACCAGATTCGTCTCTTCTTCTCGTGTACTGGATTCTTCTCTTCGTCTCGTGCACCGGGTCCATCTCTTCTTCTCAAGCACTGCGTTCATCACTTCTTCTCGTATAGTGCTTCATCTCTTATTTTCGTGCACTATGTTCTTCTCTTCTTCTCGTGCACCAGATTCGTCTCTTCTTCTCGTGTACTGGATTCTTCTCTTCGTCTCGTGCACCGGGTCCATCTCTTCTTCTCAAGCACTGCGTTCATCACTTCTTCTCGTATAGTGCTTCATCTCTTATTTTCGTGCACTATGTTCTTCTATTCTTCTCGTGCACCAGATTCGTCTCTTCTTCTCGTGTACTGGATTCTTCTCTTCGTCTCGTGCACCGGGTCCATCTCTTCTTCTCAAGCACTGCGTTCATCACTTCTTCTCGTATAGTGCTTCATCTCTTATTTTCGTGCACTATGTTCTTCTCTTCTTCTCGTGCACCAGATTCGTCTCTTCTTCTCGTGTACTGGATTCTTCTCTTCGTCTTGTGCACCGGGTCCATCTCTTCTTCTCGAGCACTGCGTTCATCTCTTCTTCTCGAGCACTGCGTTCATCTCTTCTTCTCGAGCACTGCGTTCATCTCTTCTTCTCGTATACTGCTTCATCTCTTATTTTCGTGCACTATGTTCTTCTCTTCTTCTCGTGCACCAGATTCGTCTCTTCTTCTCGTGTACTGGATTCTTCTCTTCGTCTCGTGCACCGGGTCCATCTCTTCTTCTCAAGCACTGCGTTCATCACTTCTTCTCGTATAGTGCTTCATCTCTTATTTTCGTGCACTATGTTCTTCTCTTCTTCTTGTGCACCAGATTCGTCTCTTCTTCTCGTGTACTGGATTCTTCTCTTCGTCTTGTGCACCGGGTCCATCTCTTCTTCTCGAGCACTGCGTTCATCTCTTCTTCTCGTATAGTGCTTCATCTCTTATTTTCGTGCACTATGTTCTTCTCTTCTTCTCGTGCACCAGATTCGTCTCTTCTTCTCGTGTACCGGATTTTTCTCTTCGTCTCGTGCACCGGGTCCATCTCTTCTTCTCGAGCACTGCGTTCATCTCTTCTTCTCGTATAGTGCTTCATCTCTTATTTTCGTGCACTATGTTCTTCTCTTCTTCTCGTGCACCAGATTCGTCTCTTCTTCTCGTGTACTGGATTCTTCTCTTCGTCTTGTGCACCGGGTCCATCTCTTCTTCTCGAGCACTGCGTTCATCTCTTCTTCTCGAGCACTGCGTTCATCTCTTCTTCTCGAGCACTGCGTTCATCTCTTCTTCTCGTATAGTGCTTCATCTCTTATTTTCGTGCACTATGTTCTTCTCTTCTTCTCGTGCACCAGATTCGTCTCTTCTTCTCGTGTACTGGATTCTTCTCTTCGTCTCGTGCACCGGGTCCATCTCTTCTTCTCAAGCACTGCGTTCATCACTTCTTCTCGTATAGTGCTTCATCTCTTATTTTCGTGCACTATGTTCTTCTCTTCTTCTTGTGCACCAGATTCGTCTCTTCTTCTCGTGTACTGGATTCTTCTCTTCGTCTTGTGCACCGGGTCCATCTCTTCTTCTCGAGCACTGCGTTCATCTCTTCTTCTCGTATAGTGCTTCATCTCTTATTTTCGTGCACTATGTTCTTCTCTTCTTCTCGTGCACCAGATTCGTCTCTTCTTCTCGTGTACCGGATTTTTCTCTTCGTCTCGTGCACCGGGTCCATCTCTTCTTCTCGAGCACTGCGTTCATCTCTTCTTCTCGTATAGTGCTTCATCTCTTATTTTCGTGCACTATGTTCTTCTCTTCTTCTCGTGCACCAGATTCGTCTCTTCTTCTCGTGTACTGGATTCTTCTCTTCGTCTTGTGCACCGGGTCCATCTCTTCTTCTCGAGCACTGCGTTCATCTCTTCTTCTCGTATAGTGCTTCATCTCTTATTTTCGTGCACTATGTTCTCTTCTTCTCGTGCACCAGATTCGTCTCTTCTTCTCGTATACCGGATTTTTCTCTTCGTCTCGTGCACCGGGTCCATCTCTTCTTCTCGAGCACTGCGTTCATCTCTTCTTCTCGTATAGTGCTTCATCTCTTATTTTCGTGCACTATGTTCTTCTCTTCGTCTCGTGCACCGGGTTCATCTCTTCTTCTCGAGCACTGCGTCCATCTCTTCTCGTATAGTGCTTCATCTTTTCTTCACGGACACCGGGTTCTTCTCGTGCACAGAGTTCTTCTCTTCTCGTGTACCGGATTCTTCTGTTCTTCTCGTGCACCGGGTTCTTCTGTTCTTCTCGTGCACCGGGTTCATCTCTTCTCCTCGTGCACCGGGTTCTTTTGTTCTCCTCGTGCACCGGGTTCTTCTGTTCTTCTCGTGCACATAGTTCATCTCTTCTCGTCCGTCAGGTAAACATGTAAATTACAAGTCATCAATGCTTAATCGGTTACAACTCTGAAGGCAGACTTTTATTAATAACTCAGTTGTTTGAAAAAATAATATGAGTAGTGTGAGTACACATTTTCAATGGCTATTTACTTGCATTTAATTTTGTTGCATAACTTGAGTTTAAGTAAATCTTCACGGCTTTCAAAGTACCGTATCTATGGCGTTACATAATTGTGGAGAATATGACGTAATAACTTACTCAACTTCCCACATTTGCATGAATCATATTTGCTTCCATTTTTTTTCTGCTGGTTTGATGTTCACTCCACAACAGATTCACCACTTCCGATATGTCAACATGGCCAAACAGTCTACTAATAGCGAAGTAATACGAGATAGCTCATTCCCTGAGAATTGAGAGAAATTACTAATTTTTACTTTCTTTTTATTCCAAGTAAAAGTAGTAAAGATAGATTCAAAGACTTTTCATGGCAGTAAAGGTTTTCGGCATCCGTGATATTGGAAAAGTGGTTTTGGGCAGGCTCTCCATCAATGTGCAGTGATTTCTTCTGCACTGCTGGTCAGATTTTGTTCAAATTCAGTATCCACGAATCGATTTGTCGTGGATTGATGCACATGAAATAGATAATAATTTTAGTGAAAAAAAGTTGGTTCTTTGTATGAAATGAGGACTTACAATGGCGAATCACTCTAAAAAAATCGTAATTCTTTTTCCTTTGATATTTTCTATTACGTAGAATAAAGTGACAAAATAAACGTTACAGTTCCTATGGAACTAAAAATTATTTCCTCCGAAAAATTGAGTATTACATACAAGATTATTTCAAACTTTCGTTGTCTTTTTAGTCCAAGTTTTTACATCTCTGTCGCCGGATGATCACATAGACAAGGAAGCGTTCCTCCTTACAGAAAATTATAGGCTTGTTAACGGTTGTAAATCCACCTTCCTTATTTGGATGGATTTTCACACAAGCAATGAGTGGTACAGACATCTGACTGACATTCAACTCGAAAAGAAAGGAGATTTTCATAAATAAAAACTTTAGAAAATATTATAACATTCGAATGTGCTACAGAAAATCTTTTATGTGCAATTTTTATAAATTTAATGACATATTCTGCTTAAGAGGTTAGGTACAGCTTGCAACAGTAAATTTTTTTGAAATATTCAACATTTTTTTACTCCATTACTGTATCTT
This sequence comes from Periplaneta americana, assembly GCF_040183065.1. Taxonomy (NCBI): domain Eukaryota; kingdom Metazoa; phylum Arthropoda; class Insecta; order Blattodea; family Blattidae; genus Periplaneta; species Periplaneta americana. The sequence goes on along the minus strand of NC_091120.1, from coordinate 34,605,067 downwards.
GTACAGTAATAAAAATTGGTATGTGAAAAACATTGTCCTTCTGCTTTATGAAAAAAAAATATTTTTACGATTTAAAAAAAATATTTATATATTTTTTCAAAATTCAAAATGGTGGCAGGTTACTGTGCAGTGATGAAGCGTTTCATAACTCATAAACTTGTTAACTTTTTCATGTTCTCTCTCTTTTATTTTAGTGCTGAAACTCATGTTTACAATATCATGCTCTTTCAACTATATTCATTAATAAATAATATTTTTTTTATTTTGTGTTACAGAAAATACTGATATTTGATCATTTTTTAAATGAATTTATTTTTCATGAAACAATCTATCAAAGGCAGAGTTGTGATCTTGCATCATATCGTAGATACGACATGCATAAATACACACGAAAAATTTCATCACAGAATGTTGGATAGTTGTTGAGTTATGTGGAGAAGCTTCATCGCTGCACAGTGAACTGAATTTTGAAAAAAAAAAAATGTAAATAATTTTTTTAAATCATAAAAATATTTTTTTCATATAGCAGAAGGACAGGGTTTTACATATACTAATTTTCATTATTGTACAAGGTACAGTAATAGAGGAAACAAATGTTGAATATTTCCAAAATTTTACTTCTGTAAGCTGTACCTAACCCCTTAAACAGTACAAAATAATTATATATGTGAAGTCAATTGACTGAGTGATATATAATTTGCAATATGATTAATGAAGTGTTACAAAACCTGTAAAAGCTATAATGACAAATTATATTTGTCATTTTGGTGAATCACTTTTTTTTCTCTTTCAGGATACCCGTCGGAACTCTACTACAGGGGCAGTGCAATGTGGGAGACGTTGTACGGGATGATTTGTGCTTACCCGATAGTAATTTTTATATTCGTCCCGGTCTACTACAGCTTGGGAATAACTTCAGTCTACCAAGTAAGTTCTGTGGCTCATTCTGATAGCAGAAGGACTTTTTTTTCGACTTATCATTCATTACATCGTACTGTTGTTCAGTTCGTTAATGCTTGCTGCACTGACGCAGAGAGGAGGGTTTTGGGGGTTAAAACCCCTCCAATCCCCACAGAAAAAAAAATGAAAAAAAATACATAAATAAATAAATACCGTTAAAGTTCTGCAAAGTGACTTACTTCCGGTAATAAACAACCAGTTTACAATAGTGACAGCTCTCCATGTAGCTACATGTACTCCTGAAAGGTCCCTTTTATCACTAAAAACATTGAAAACTTATTAGGAAGAGCACAGGGAAGGAGCACCTTAATGGACTGGCTCCCATGTACATACATGAGAAAATTTCTGTAAACAAAATTGAGATGCTCGAGGAAGTACATAGCTAAGAAATGTAGAGGTTCAAAATTATGTGTCCGGTTTAAAAGTAGTAGCAGAATAAAGCGATTTGTAGTGTGAAAGATAAACTCGAAATGTTTCTTTGATGGTACGGTACTATTATGTCGTGATAACGCATTGCGCATGTGCAAACAGGGTGTTAAAAATAACGTTTACAACGTTTCAGGGATAATAGAGGAGGTAAAAAAAATATCTTGTGTGACAAAACTTTGGCAGATGCGCCGTTTATTGTGTACGTAAGTGTTAGTATAATCCATAAAGAACAAGACCAATTGTCGTTTTAGAGGTGGTGTTCAAACCGCCGTCCATTGAAGGCATTGCACAACTGGTACCTTCGTACTATGGAGTGTCTGGAAAGCTTAAAAAGGCCAGCATTGTCTCTAATAACATGTGAAGCTTCAACAACGCGAGCAACTAAGTCTTCTGCCGTGTCGATCAGTGTCTCATACACAAAACGTTTCAAGTCTCCTCACAAAAATAAATCCAGTGGGGTTAGGTCCGGTGATCGAGGTGGCCACGGTACCGGCCCACCCCTGCCAATCCAACGATCGGGGAATGTAGCATTTAGGTGGTTTCTGACACGACGTTGAAAGTGTGGAGGGGCACCGTCATGCTGAAACCATATTCGTTCTCTGATGTTCAATAGGATATTTTCTAAAAGTTCCGGTAGGACGTCGCGTAGAAAAACAAAATAATTACCACACAGAGACTGTTAGGCAACAGATAAGGCCCTACAAGGTTGTCGTGCACAAACAGAACTAACCAGTGTGTGTTGTGACGGAAGTCAAATCATCTAGCTTTCAGGCCATCTAGCGGCAAAACGGCGCATCTGCTAAAGTTTTGTCACGTAAAACAGAGGTTTGTTTTTACCTCCTCTATCATCCCTTAAACGTTGTAAACGTTATTTTTAACACTCTGTATATCCATTCTGCATCTGTGGCCTGTGGACTCCGCAGCAAATGGTTTTCTGCTTTTGTTAGGGACCTATATAATCCGATAAGAAGTTCTGTCTCATACAATGGAACATTGAAGTTTGTTACCGTATATATTATAGTCAATTAAAAATGTTCAGACTTCCACAGAACTAACCCCTGCCTACGCCACTGCTTGCAGAATTAATACAACTCCTGAGTCAATTTCCAGTAGGAGAGTCTATCTTGTGATGTCTTAAAACTTCCGAATCCAGCATTCCGAAGACCCGTATTTACGAAGGACGTTATTTCCATGTGGTCTTCAGTCCGAATGCCATATTATCGAATCCGTATTTCCGACACATTTATTACGAATGCTACATTTTCGAAAGTTTTATTTCCATAATTTCTGAATGCTTAGTTCATTGTTGGGTTCCATTTTAGTCTGGCATACATGTCCAAAAGAGCATTGAAATAATAGTAATAATAAACAGTTGTAAGTAAGCCTACATTATACATTTGCTCGTTGTTTCTATCTGGTGCTACTTTTTCGCAGTCCACTATGTATAACACTATAAATTATAGCCTATAACTTAATATGGTAACACCACTGTTACACTGCGAGGCAGTATCGTCCAGGAATATGATACAAAAATAGCAAACGCCTACTGGACTTCTTGGAAACATTAGGACATCAATTCACACTGTAAAAAATCCTCTATTACGAATTATACATTATATACGAATTATTGCTTTCTCTGAGATTCTGGCGGATATGTATAATAGTGGCAAAAAAAAACCCAGACCGACCCTTGTAGCTGATTTCAGAGCCTTGCTCATCCAGAGCATGATATACTGGTAACCAAGACTTTCGTGGTTCGAATCCTGCCTGGGAAGGAAACTTTTTTTTTGTTCCTTATTCACATTTATTCCCAATACTTTTCGATTGTTAATAAAATGCATGTCCTGGGAATAATAAGTTAATTAAGTAGTAAAATATCGCTGCGATGTTCATTTGTCCAGAGTTCAAACTTGATTGCCAGATTTGCAGCAACGAGTTTTACAGAAGAGTATAATAAATATAAATAAATGCTACACTGAGCTTTCAGAATTGCTCTATTACTCTTCATAGGAGAGTTTCGGATATATAGCGTTGAATACTTCTTACGAATCCGGCATTTCAGACGTTTACTCTGTTAATGAAAACAACGAGTTATATAAACATATAGTAAGTACAATAGAAACTGCAATAATTTAAAAGAAATGTCCCTGTTATTGCACAATCTTTGTAATCATGTTCGTCTTGCTTCAGAACCGGAGGTCCGTTACGGTCTCCTGCCGCCTTCTCCTTGGCTGTCATGAGCATTCTTTGCTTTCAGCTTGAAGAATCCTGCAAATTAAACTCATAATGAACGGGAAATACACGCGGCTATTCCGTCTTCAGGTTATTTCCATCTGTTCTGTCAGGAGAGCTGAACCAAGCGTCACGACTCAAGTAGAGAAATTTCTCTTATATTTTGTGAAGGATCGCTATTGGCCCAGAGAATATTTTAGGGGGTTAACGACAAACAAACGTTATTCATGTTCATACTTCTGACCCCTTTCCCCACTGTATACAAAATTCACTACGTAGTTAAAAACGAGGCGAGAGCGATGGATTTTGAGGGGCAGTAAAATATTTAGCATGTTTTCTTCGGGGAGAAAAGTAAAGCTGAGAGTTCCGTGCTCTATATTATATTTTTACAACTTGTAAAAGAAACCTGTCCGTTGTAGAGCGCTGCAGTAAAATTTGTCGGTCATTTCCGTCCACATTGAATAATCTCTGCAGTTGAAAACGTTAAATGGTACTATTGCCGCTGCCGATGGATATTGCTACTTCTACTACGAGTATTAATCACTACTATTATTACTACTAATACACAGCTTCGCCTATTCAGTAGAATGTATTCGAGTCTAAAGAAAGCAGCAAAGCACTACAACGTGGTTTGTTATTGTGACGAGAATCAAAGTTCTCGCATAGCGATAAGGTATCATGTCATTTTTTTTCTTGTTAGGAGAGAGGGAGAGAACATCCCACGCACTACGACCTGAGGTCTATTGTTCACCCCCTATATGGGATGAGTTGCGTGCCCACCGATCCTCTACGCGCACCGACCTAACCACTTCACCCCCTTAACGACCGGTCCCTACAGCCAACAGAGTTCATGTACCACTCCTGCTTCGGCAACTCCCCCAAGGCTTCCTCAACGATCCGAGGCGGAAGTCCTCCCCTGGGTTCTGTTGCAGAAGCTAATCGTCATCGCATGAATACAATCCACGGAGGCCGGTCGAGAGAGCCAGCAGCTTCGGAGGGCCGCCTGTAGAGCGATCTGAAAACCAGAAGAAGTAACGGGATGATGAATGAAAGGATGATAGGGGAGGAAAGGAAGTGGCGAAGATGAGTGAGGTTCCAATAGCCTGATAAAGTTACCTGATATTTATCCATAGGAGTGAGGGAAAAACTCCGAAAAAAAACCTCACCAGGCAACTCGTCTCGACCGGGGATCGAGCCCGGACCCGCTGGGTTCGGAGTTAGACTCGCTAACCTCGCAGCCACAACGGTGGACTATCATGTCATAAACATGTTCATGTCTGAGTATTTCTGACAAAGTAAATATTATTCAACGCCTTGAAAACGGCGCAAATATTAAAGATATCGATGGTTATTATTATTATTATTATTATTATTATTATTATTATTACTATTGTTGTTGTGTTGTGTTGTGGGAATGTCCATAAAACTGGCATGATGTTGCAGTACCTGGACCTGCGGTTCAAGTCCCGCCTTGTGCGCTGCATCGCGTCCTTCACGTACGTGATACGCAGTCTGCTCAACCTCGGAGTGACCGTGTTCACCCCCTGTGTGGCTCTCAAGACTGTCATCGGCCTGCCTTACTGGGCCTCCATTCTCAGCATCACTGTCATAAGCATCATCTTCACAATCATGGTAAGTTGCTTGCTCTGCTTACCAGTCAGGATTCAGTTTTCGATATTCGTATGACACAACAAAAAGAGTTTTACTTGCATAAAATTAAAGAAAATGTAACTGTTTTGTCAGAATTTATTTTTAGTAGGTTATTTTACGACGCTTTATCAACATATTCGGTTATTTAGCGTCTTAATGAGATGAAGGTGATAATGCCGGTGAAATGAATCCGGGGTCCAGCACCGAAAGTTACCCAGCAACCAGAATTTGTTGTACCGTGTATAAAATGTATTTACATAACATAGAGAGTATACTTTAGCCTACTAGGCCTATTAGAAAATATATTCTTCTCAGCGTTTTTGTCGCTTAAGACATAAAGAGAAAAATAGGATAGTTCAAACGGTAGGCGCGTTTGATTATCTATAGTCTCGTCGCTCCTATTTCCGGCAGCTAATCACGTTGCAGGTCGGCTACATTTAAACGTGTGCGTCTTGTGATCCGCTGATGATGACATTATGCATTTCCTAATACTTAATATAGTCGCCCGCCATTTTGGCTCTTTCGTTGGCGTTCGCAGAAAGCACACGAGGACGTTATTTGCCGCTCAATTATTTGCTGAATTACAGTGAGTTTGATTTATTATCATAGGAGCTACGACATGATAATGTTTAACGGTGCGGCAAATAGATTCCTCGTCTGGTAGCTCGGCAACGAAAGAACAAAAATGGCGAACGATGCTACCTACCTAGACTTTATAGAGCCTTCACTTCCTAAGACGTAAGCAAAGAGGAGGAGTCATGCCGGGAATAACAGCGTTGCGACTATAGTTGTTTTCTTTCAGAATTCTTTTTACCAATTATCAGGCGAATGATAAGTAATCACATGGTGATTCCTCGACCCCATCTCACCATCACCAATTCCATCGACGCTAAGTAACATACCAGTTGATATAGCGTCGTTAAATAACAGACTGAAAAAACTAGGTTTTTTATTGTTTAAGAAGCAGGACCTATGAAAACACTTCTTTTTTGTACCTGTAAATTATTTAAATGGCTACAAATAATGAGAAATCTTGGAAAGTACGATTAAAATGTTAGTTCGAATTTTTGGCCAACCACGAGTCATAAACGTTAAAAAAAAAAACCTTCGACACAAATGCATTTTCTAGTGCTCAAATGAAAGTTTATGAATCGCTAACAAATCTGTGTAAGGAAATTTTGAAAACACTTGATTGAGAGTTTTTAAAAGTTATCAAATATCACATTAACATCTAACTTCTTAAATAAAAAAAATTATATTTGATACAAAAATGAGTCCACACCTGTGGAGTAACGGTTAGCGCGTCTGGCCGCGAAACGAGGTGGCCCGGGTTCGATTCCCGGTCGGGGCAAGTTACCTAGTTGAGGTTTTTTCCGGGGTTTCCCTCAACCCATTACGAGAAAATGCTGAGTAATTATCGGTGCTGTACCCCGGACTCATTACACCGGCATTATCACCTTCATCTCATTCAGACGCTAATAACCTAAGATGTTGATAAAGCGTCATAAAATAACCTACTAAATTAATTAAAATTACAAAAATGAAATGTAAAAAGTTCCCGACTTGAAATTTTTTATTAAGCTTCGTTACAGGTATTACGAAAATTTCAAGTGAATATTCTACAATAGTGCCAGAGTTATTGCATTTTGAACAGTGAAAAATACAGCATTCTATTCTATAGAAATGCGAAATACGAAAAGAAGAAGTTTATACCGTTAAATGTCGAAGCGCATGACCAATTTTAAAAAAATCGTTGTTTAATGACAATTAGGTTTTCTTTAATAATAGCTACTTAAATCAAACGATTTTGTTTATTAAAAACAGCTTTTGTTCTTTCATATAGGTCCTGCCCCTTTACTTTGTTCCATCATTTTTACTGAAGTCTTGTTTGAGAATGAGAATAAAAATAATCAATTTAGGCTACAAATATATAATATTTATTTCGTATAATTAAAAGTTTACTACTTAATCAATGATAGGCCTAATCAATTTTTGGGCATTAGTTCAACAAGGAACTATGACAAAATTCTAAATTCCAGAAATAAACACGGTGAGAAATCCGTACGTGATGTTTTTTTTTTACTTCTACGTTTCAGGGAGGTCTGAAAGCCGCCATAACAGCTGATGTCGTCCAGGGTCTTACAATGATTACCTGCAGTCTTGCCATTATAATCCAAGGTTGTATACAGAACGGAGGCTTTGGAGAAATAATCAACGTGTCCAGTGAGCGTCAGCGGCTTCAGTTCTTCAAGTACGTAACCACAAGATTTACTCTTAGTCTGTATTAATTAATTAAACATGTAGGGCCGTATTCATAGACATTCTTAATGCGGGCTTTCGGTGGATGATCAGCGAACTAACGTTTTTCGTAGTCATAAACCAGTGTCAGCGATATGAAAGAGTGTCTTTTAATGTGTATGAATCCTGTGTAGCACGCTCGTGGCGCGGGCTAGCGAAATGTCTATGAATAGCACCCGTATTCTCTACTAGCCGTACCCGTGCGTTCCGCTGCACCCGTTAGAAATAAATATAAAGTAATTACATAATTAAAATAGGACATTTGACCCAGGGAACATTCGTGTTTGATAGAAGGATAAATCGTTTATTATGTTACTTAAATTGTATTAAAAAAATTAAAATACGATCATTTTGATCCAGAGACACTCATTTGGTCATAAAAATTATTTTAGGAAATACAGGAAACGAATGCCTATCAAGTTTTCTGTGCGTAAGAAGGTATTTTAATCTTACCTGTCCTCGATTCGTTCAGAAGTTACTGTAATAACATTATAGCATTATGTCCATCTAGAGAAACTACACTTTCCAATGGTGAATTAATAATTAATTATACAATTCGGTTAATTTAGCTTCCGATATTAGTTCATACAAACACAGAAACATTCTCTGTAGGCTATGTTTCATAGCTTTCGATTGTTGTTGTCCAAGGCCCCTTATAGACGAAGTCATTTGTTTTTTATTTCATTACACCGCCTTAAATGGCGTTGTTATTGTAATTTTGAAACTCATTTATCTCATTAAATATCAGTCCTATCGAAATTTTGTATGGAATAAAACTTATCGGACATTAGTTTTAAAGAAACGTTTGCTATGTAATATTTTTCATGAAAATTAATAATAAGGGAGATATTTCGATTTATTTAATTCAAGCCCCCTTATAACCGCCCTAGTAAATAAAATATTTTGAATGCCATATAGCCTAAATTCTAAGTTACAACGAACTTAATTTATATTCCAATTTTCATATAAATCGGTTCAGCCATTATCACGTGAAAAAGTAACAGACAGACAGACAGACAGACATACAAACAAAAATTTCAAAAAAGCGATTTTCGGTTTCAGGGCAGTTAACTATATATGTTAGGACCAATTATTTTTGGAAAATCGAAAATTACCAGAAAAATTTCGGCTACAGATTTATTATTAATATAGATTAATATCCAAATTCTTTGAACGAGAAACTTCATTTTTATAGGGTAATGTATGCAATTAAATTCCACCAGTTTGTGTGTGTTGATTATCTTCTACTATTGTAGACTGTTTTATTTCTTTATATTGCGACAAAGATTGGGTTTACGACTCTTAAATTGTTAACAGTAATAAGGATGTGAAAATCGTGACGCTAGTACGTATAATTAAGGTAATTCTCTCTAATTCGTACAAAATTACTTTCCATCGCATTATGGAATCATTTCTACTTAGTCATGCGGTTATACGTCCCAGAGATTTACAACTACCCTAAGAGTAGGATTGCAGGACTAATGAAATATAATTTGAAGGCGGGCTATCACATTAAATGCAGTGTTTCTTCATTTGACTCTGTGACCTCAGATGTACTGCAGCAAACAATTCAATAAACTGTACTTGTTATAAACACACGTTACATAACTACGAAATGCCGGTTTGAACTAGACTGTGACGTTATTTAAGGATCCTTTCACACTAGACCAGTAGTTGCCAAACTTTTTGAAGACACGGTTCACTCTTGCGCCGAGGCTTTGTTTGCGACTTCACACTACCATACCAGTTGGGTTATTTAACATCGATTGAATTGTGATAGCGAAATGGTATATGGCGAGGCCGAGGATTCGCCACAGATCACCTGACATTCGCCTTACGGTTGGAGAAAACCCAACTAGGTGACCAGCCCAAGTGGGAATCGAACCCACGCTCGAACGCAACTTCGAATCAGCAGGCAAACACGCTACCGCCTGAGCTACGCCGGTGGTGACACTGACATGTCAGTTGAGAGATTTGAACTTATTAGGAGAGACCGGAAGTTTAGGCATTATGAATCATTAAAATAGGCAGGCAAAAAGGCATCATAAATAGCTAAAATAGGCAGGCAAAAAAGGCATTATAAGTAGCTAAAATACGCAATAAAAGGCAATTACAAAAACCTTGCAATAGACCCACAACCTTGCACTTTCCACAAAGGGATTTCGGCAGCAAGAAAAGCTTTAAGTCGAATGCAAATTGAGATTTTCGACTCGATATTGCAATTACTGTTGGAAGCAAAGCAATCTTCTTTCCAGTAGCCTTGGAAAGTGCATTTTTGTGTTTGGTTGTACTGATATGTTGCGACATGAAATATTTAGCTAAATAGCTACAACAACGTCGCAATGAAAACTGAAAGAAAAATAACCGTTAAAAATAACGTTAGACCTGCACTCATTGTTGCCTTGTCAAATAAACACAAGCGATAATTAAAACGCTTACTATTATACACATTTGCACTGCAGCACTCACTGTTGCAAAGAGAATATGAACTGACTGAAAGACAATAATATACATTCGGTGAAGTCACTTTCATTGTAGCGGTTATGGATATAAATTAAAATATACCTGTAGGCAATTTTTAATAATAAATTAATAAATAATAGATAAATAATCAAATAAAGGCAAAAAAGCATTATTTTGTAAATTAGGCATTTATATTAGAAAAGGGCAGAAAAGGGTAACATAAAACTGTGACGTTTCAATCACAACAGTAATATACGTTACAAGAGCGGTATGTTGACGTTTTCATGGTCGAGGAAAAGATTGAAAAAGCGGAACTTAGTTAAGCCTTTTTAATTTCCGAGAACATGAAAACAAACATACCGCTCGTGTATCGTACATTATTTTGTACGAAGATCGTTTATTACATACCTGAAAGACGAATTTCTAATTATTTGCAATGAAATCTCCATGTTGGTTTCTGTTTAATGACGGCAACTTCGGAAAACCAAAATATCTTTCTTCAACATTGTTGCTATAAAATGTTTTCTGTGTTTACTATACTCCAGCAGGCCGTGATATACGTCTGTCTTTTTTTCCCCCAGTCTATAAATGCGAACTTAAAACAAACGGTAAGGTTATGTAATGATTTATTTTTTCATTTTAATATTTTAACAATATTATTTATATAACATATTGCAGTAATAACATCCGCATCTGGAATCTTGTTGATTTTTTCACGGCTTCCTTAATGTTACTTTAACAGGAATGCAATAAGTTTCGTGGAGTAGTAGACTTTACTTAATTTTTGCAAATATTTAAAAACAATAATTAACATTGCAATTTAGGTGAAATTGCAGTGGTAAGTTTCCAATTTATAATTATTACTATGTTAAACGTCTCTAAAAATAATATGTTAAAAGCCTAAAGCAGTAAAATGAATATCGCGCTTAAGCAGTAAAAAGAGGGAAATTGTTATGTGTGTTACGTTGGGAATACTGAATGTGGTATTTCACACTTACCGCGTATTGGTTCTGTGCGGAAAACAAGCAAATACGCACGATCTCGCACAAAGGTATAATTCGTACAGATTTACTTTCAAAATGAAGATGGATTTAACACATTTAAAAAGGCATTCTGACAAAGTTCCGGTCTCTGCTTATTAGTTTACCAGAATAGTAATATATCCAAGTAAACTGTACTCATGCTGTGTCCCGCCACTGTAATGTACTGGGCCATATTTTATAAAAACAAGAAAGCATTGAAGCTATCGCTTCTTCCTGAGATGTGGAGTGACTCTCACCCCTATTTCCAACCTTTCTTATATACGATACAGTGATGTACAAGATTAAAAAAAATATATATTTTTGGATGTCGAAGAAATGATTCGATTAATAAACTGGAATAGATAAATTCCGATATTATAGAAGTCGAGCAAAAAAGTGAAGAAAATTGAACTACCGCACATCTGTAAGTGCAAATTTGACTCTTCACTTCAACGTTATCAGTGACTCGGCAAAGGCGACGAAGCATTGATATGCGTCAGGTGTTGCGGACAGTATCTGCTCCTGATAATATAACAATGACGGCTGTAAATTTTATGGTTCTTCATGTCACACGCAATTGACAAGCCATGCAGGATTTAAATTTCCAAGCGAATTACATAGGCCTATGTTCGTATGTTTCATACATATGATGTGTTATTTTTATGATCGGGATGGTCATAGGAGTCTAAATTTTTCCTATAACAAAAATTAGCGTTTTTCTCAACAGTTTTGAATATGAAGAGTCTGAGGTTCTCAACACCGTGAAATAAAATTACTTTGTTGTTGTTGTTGTTTGTCGTTTAGTCAACTGTCCGAAGACAGATCTGAACCCCACAAAGTGATACTAAGAAGGCACCACTTATGAGGCAGCTAGACCAGGAGATAATGGGGTAGGGTAACCACTTCCTTTTCCCTTCCATTGCATACATCGCCTACTAGCTACATATTACACTAGTCAGACTTCAGATGTATACAAACAATTGTTCTCCCTCTGACACATATCGTCAAGTGAGGTGTACTGTTGATAATAGATGTGCATATCAGCCAGAACCTCAGTAAGAGGACAAAATTACTTTATCGCACGCTTAATGGTCTACTATAGGCTACATTCTGTCCGGGACGAACACTAAGATGTCTATCGGTAACGAAAGTAACCAAAAAGTAAATAATACCTGTAACGAAAGTAACCAAAAACTAACTAATTTAAGCAATTGGTAAAGAAAGTAACGAATTTAAAAGATTCGAATGAACATAGATAACGAAATCATGCATAATAGAGTGAACGTATTGTAGGTAAGGAAATCATGCATAATATACGGTACTTCTGTTTCACTCATCTCGGCTAAAGTGAAGCTGAAACAACTGCAGTTGCAAAAACAAATGTCATTGATAGGAAAAGCTGAGGAGTTGAAGCAGTGGCGTATACTGGTTAAAGAGTTTGGGCTACCGCTGACTCTATTATTACACAAAATATATCTAACAATTACTTTAATTTTAATTACTATGGTAAAACTAATAATACAAAATTATTACATTATGTTATATTATAAACTTTTTCTTTTGTAATTTCCTTGGGCTACCGCCGGTAGCCCCGGTAGCCCGCAAAATACGCCCCTGAGTTGAAGTCCATTGAAATGAAGATCAGAGAACATCAGTGTTTTTTATCGTGCTTATGAGTAATTATTAAGTTGTATTAACTGAAGTGTAACTTTTTTCACAATTTCGGTAGACACCCTGCGATAAAAAAGTTTTGTAACTCAACAACCAACAAATGTATCCAGATGTTGTTTCTTATAAAAGACAAAGGAACTCTCCAAATCCTTGTGTTGGACAAGGCCGTGGTCCACAGGTAACACAGAGATTTTCTCTGGGAGCTCCGATTCCCTGTGACATTCCAACAAATCTCATCATCTCATCTCATCGCGGATGTAGCGTAGAACAGCCTCCTATGGCGCAGACTATGCAACTACTCTTTCGGTAAATTGATCTACATAACTGGTTTCATATAGGTGAATGACGAACAGTCAAGTACCCGCCATTAGTAAAAAAAATAATTCGGTGCATTTATTTAGTTAATGAATTGCAAAACTGTCTTATCGATTGTACTCCTCTTGGGATACCGTGTATTATGATGACTAGAGGGCGGATCTGTGTGCGTTGACTGAAGTTGGTATGCATGGACTGTGTTGCTACTGCTCGCGTCGCGTCTAACCTGTTTCGTTTTCTAACCGCACACCAACGAGTTAGAAAGAGAAACCGCACACAGATCCGCCCTCTAATGATAACATTACGTCATCAGGTCGTCTGAACATATTTAATGAACAGAAAAATTTGTTATTTTAATAGTACATTATGGAAAGAGCCTATAATGGTAGTAATTAAGACGCGAGTATGTTTATGAAACGAGCGCAAGCGAGTTTCATAATTTTCACACGAGCGTCTTAATTACCATTATAGGCAAGTTTCATACGACTTTTTATGCTCGACCATATTTCTAACTTGAAATTATTCATAAGTATTCATATTATTCTTATCTGACTGGGGAGCGGAAGTGACCTTGTGCTATATCTCATAAATTGTGAGATGTGCGCAGACGCGAAAGTATTGATTTTTTTCGAGGAACAAATGTCATTGACCTTGATATAATCTAGACAGTAAAATGAACATTAATCTTGATATAACCTGGAAATTGGTTTAGACATTGAAAAACGAGATGACAAATTGAATTTATTTTAATATTATTTACAATTAACGCTAATTATTATAGTAACAGAACATAACCTTCTGCGACAGTATTGGATTTCCAGCCTCCGTGACATTTCGCTAGTTGTCTTTCGATTGCTTATCCGAGAATAATCGATACTTGCGTTTTCATATTGCTACAATGATGTTTTCTGATTGGTGGAACACCTGAACTTTAATGAATAGGTGTACTTTAATGAAGTCCATTAAAGGGCTACTACCAGGTGTATAATTACTACATTTCGGCATGGTCGAGCATAAAATACATTTTGTTTCTGTTTAGTTTAGATAATATTATTTATTTTTCTTTACAGTTTCGATTTGGATCCCACAATTCGTGTAACAACTTTGTCTGCCCTTTTTGGTCAACTCTTCATGTCTTTATCCATTTTTGGTTGTCAGCAGAACTTTGTGCAAAGATATTGCAGCATGGACTCTCAACGAGCTGTTACCAAGTACGTTTGCTATGTAAACACACACCTATTGTAATTCACAAATAGATGTATTACATTTGCTTACATAAAAACTAACTGTAAATTTAGTTTTCCTGCAAACAACTGGTAATTAATACAGAATGAATGGGTTATAAATGCTGTCAATGCACAAACTGTGAAAAATCTGTTTAGTGAAAAAAGTCCGTAGAGAATGTTCATTAATATGCTTTACCTACAATTCTCCATTTTTGAGTTGCGAGAAAATATGTGATAATATTGAAATGACTGAAATTTTGTAACTTTTAATTCTTTGTTGCTATCAAATGAAACAATGTTGTTTTAGGAAATGAGTGGAGATTATAAGCATGCAGATTTATAGGAGATACTTGTTTTCTTCTAACTTCAATAACAAACCAACAGAATTAAATTTCTGGAAATTCTTTACTTCTAAAATACACATAAGTAAATTCCCTGATGTAATCTTTGAAATAGCTGATATTGTCTTAAGCACTTTTGTTGCACTATTTACGTACTATTTAATTATCTGAAAATGTATTTTTTGTTAAGGCGATATCTCGTCTATTAACTGCATTTAAAAGTAAATTTATTTTTCATTCTCTAATTAATTTTTATTTATACTTCTTTATTATATATAACACTTTGTTTTAAAACAATAATTAATTTCTGTAATTCATTTTAACGAATAGAAAATTAAAATCATTATGTATGTATGTATGTATTTATTAACACTACAATTGGCTATACACCCGGCGGCAAAGATATATAATATACAATAATACCATTACAATTATACAATAATTACGGCAATAAAAGAAAAATAAAATAAAATAAACCTAAATTTATTTCTAACTATAAATAAATAGATGAACTTAAAATGTATTTAACAGGAAATAACTTTAAAACGACATTTAATTAATTTCAATGAATATAGTATGAAAATCATTAGATCTATCATGGATTTTACATTTCCTGAATACAAGGAACAATTCATTTTTAAACCAGTGTTTAATTAACAATGTCACATAAAAATCTTTATTATCATAGGCTTTACATTGCTTTATATAAGGAATAATTTTAAAACAATGTTTAATTAATTGCAATGAATATCACAATGAAACTATGATTCTGGACTTCACATTTAAAGCAATCTGTAATTAATTTCAGTGAATATCACATGAAAGTCATCATCATTAACTTCACATTTGCCGAGTATAAGGAATAATTTTAAAACATTGTTTAATTCATTTTAATGAATGTCACAATAAAATATTGTCCTGGACTTCAAATTTAAAGCAATCATTGTATCTTTTCAGAACTATGATGGCCAACATACCAGTGATTACCGTTTTATTCAGCCTGTCATGGGTTACTGGAATGGTGATTTTCGCAAGCTACGCTGATTGTGATCCTTTGAGTTTGGGTTACATCAGTAAAATTGACGAAATTTTGCCATTTTATGTGGAAGACAAATTTGTATTTCTGCCAGGACTTCTGGGGCTCTTCATGGCCAGCCTGTTTAATGGAGCTCTCAGGTACCTACTTAACGAAATCCTTAGCTATAGCTAGTAAAATATTGACAGAATGAAGTAGCCTATACCGAAGTTTGAAAACGTTGCATTTGCAACTCAGTGAAGAACAATGTTGGCGGCATAGTTAATAGGAGAATTAATATTCTAAATGTGCTGAATGCCAATTTTTCAAATTTAATTTTATTCAATCTAATTGAAGGACATCCATATGAAAATATAATACTAAATTGTCTTAGTGTGAAAGCAGTATGTAGTGTATGTTTTTGCACGATCGTGTTTTTTTTTGTACTTGCAGCTATTGTTGTTAAGCCTTAAAAGTTGTAATTCCCATATAGAAACTTTTTTTTTAGAGAAAACATTCTTTATAACATAAAACTATGCTGAAATAGATCCATTACAGTACACTTATTGTTACTTAGTTACCATTACAGTGCAGTTTTGCGAATACTTTGGTATAATATTGCTCTAAATTTTCAAGGAAAAATATATTATATTGTCCACACCTGTGGAGGAGTAACGGTCAGCGCGTCTGGCCGCGAAACCAGGTGGCCCGAGTTCGAATCTCAGTCGGGGCAAGTTACCTGGTTGAGGTTTCTTCCGGGGTTTTCCCTCAACCTAATATGACCAAATGCTAGGTAACTTTCGGTGTTGGACCCCGGACTCATTTCACCGGCATTATCACAATTTCATTCAGACGCTAAATAACCTAGATGTTGATACAGCGTCGTAAAATAACTCAAAAAAATAAAAATAAAAATATATTTTATTTACAATTTTAAAATTATGATCGTGCAAAAAATGTTGTATAATACACGTTTGTGAAGTGCATTACAAAATGTCGGAAATTGAAAAACTCGCTCTCCCCGTTTTTCAAACTTTTTCTCAATTTCGTAAAAAGCACTTCTCAACCTTGTATCGTAATATACTATTGTGTAATCTGAAGATGCTAAAACTAATTTAGCTAATGTTTGTTTGGTTTTGATAGTCTTTCAGTTTCCAACCTCAACTCCTTAGCAACGGTCACTTGGGAAGATTTCGTCAGCCAGCTTCCTCAGTTCAGAGATGTCACGGACAGAAGACAGCTGCTTTTAATTAAAATAATAGGTATGTTGCGGCATAATCACGCTTGTTTACTCAATTTTGACAAAAATTGCAGTTTCAAAAAAAGTACATGTATGTATAAATAAGTGCTGTTTGTTGCTATAATATATTTATTTTCATTATAATACGCATAGATTAATTTATTAAGCTAACAATAATTTTTATTTATAATTAATTCACTCAAGGGCAGATCTTTCACTGCAAACCCAGCATTTGTTTGCAGTTTTTCTTGAAAAAGATAAATATGGTAGCTTCTCTTTGCTTTCCGCACACCACTCTCTCTTTCGCATCTTAGAAGTTCCCGGGGGGGGGGCAACGTGGAGATGAAGAGTGGATTTGAATAATTAAACCCTCAGGACTTCAACGAAATTCACTGCTGTGGTTAATTGTTAGTGCTATAATGGTTTTTAACCCAGTCAGAGACCGAAAAATCTCAAACATTAATAATTGTTTAATTGCAAATCATTGTAGATCTCCTTGCTTGTTTGCTTTATCACTTAGTCATTCATGAAACTGCTTATCATATTTGTTTTCTTGCTTGTTTATTTACGAGCATTTTATTCTTACGTTGCAGGGTCATTGTATGGACTTGCTATCATGGGCATTTCTTTTGGAGTTGCCACTCTCTCTGGTGTAATTGAATCTTCCATGCTGATGACCTCGGCCACAAGTGGACCATTGCTTGGAGTGTTCCTGCTAGCAATGCTGTTTCCCTGCGTTAATTGGAAAGTAAGACGATTTTTACGTATTAGTTCTAGCAGACCCCCCTATAGGAATTGTGAGCAACCCCCTACTAACATTTGTCGCGGCTCTTCCCCCTCGCCATTATTTTAAGGAATGTTGAAATTTTATCAAGTAAAGAGATAGGTTTGGAAGTAAATCCCGAAAAGACAAAGTATATTATTATGAATAATTTCAAGGGAAAAATTGTTCCGGGGCCGGGTATCGACCCCGGGACCTCTGGTTGAACGTACCAGCGCTCTACCCGGGAACTCCACCCGACACCGTCTCAACTTTTCCCTTTTATATCCACACAACTCGCGTGGGCTGACGAAACGCCAGAGACCCACAACGAGTGCACACAATCTCTGTGTGTCTTGGAATTGTGGTTTCCTGTTAACGTAACGCAAATCTAGTCTTTCCTGAAATTGCACTCGTTGTGGGTCTCTGGCGTTTCGTCAGCCCACGCGAGCTGTGTGGATATAAAAGGGAAAAGTGAGACGGTGTCGGGTGGAGTTCCCGGGTAGAGCGCTGGTACGTTCAACCAGAGGTCCCGGGATCGATACCCGGCCCCTGAACAATTTTTCCCTTGAAATTATTCAAATCTGCTTTACAGGGAGTTTCACCTGAAAGACTAGATTTGCATAATATATGATTATGTCTCGTGACGAGAATATTGTACGAAATGGAAATATAAAAATTGGAAATTTATCTTTTGAAGAGGTGGAGAAGTTCAAATATCTGGGAGCAACAGTGACAAATATAAATGATACTCGGGAGGAAATTAAACACAGAATAAATATGGGAAATGCCTGTTATTATTCGGTTGAGAAACTTTTATCATCCAGTCTGCTGTCGAAAAATCTGAAAGTTAGAATTTATAAAACAGTTATATTACCGGTTGTTCTGTATGGTTGTGAAACTTGGACTCTTACTTTGAGAGAGGAACAGAGATTAAGGGTGTTTGAGAATAAGGTGCTTAGGAAAATATTTCGGGCTAAGAGGGATGAAGTTACAGGAGAATGGAGAAAGTTATACAACACAGAACTGCACGCATTGTATTCTTCACCTGACATAATTAGGAACATTAAATCCAGACGTTTGAGATGGGCAGGGCATGTAGCTCGTATGGGCGAATCCAGAAATGCATATAGAGTGTTAGTTGGGAGACCGGAGGGAAAAAGACCTTTAGGGAGGCCGAGACGTAGATGGGAAGATAATATTAAAATGGATTTGAGGGAGGTGGGATATGATGATACAGAATGGATTAATCTTGCTCAGGATAGGGACCGATGGCGGGCTTGTGTGAGGGCGGCAATGAACCTCCGGGTTCCTTAAAAGCCAGTAAGTAAGTAAATAAGTATGTTGAAATTTTATAATTTAAATGCAGTACTAAGACAGCAAGCTAAGGAAATTTTATTACAATGTCTGGCAATCTTGTTTTGTTATTGACATTGAAATACTACTTCGGCAAGATAAATAAAAAACGCTCAGTTTATAAACAAGTTTAATAATGAGTCTCATGGCCAGTTTGTCCAAGTAATGTTTAATTTTGCTTAACGAATGTTAAATTAACAGTCTGTTTATTTTTAACGTTTTGTTAATGTATTTTCCATTTGTTCAGCATAATTTTGTTTAAGATAACCAACACTTAACTATAACGTCTGTTAGCACTATTTTAACTACTCAACAGCAGTTGATAATGATTCTACATATGTAAGACAATTTTTGATTGGCTAAAATTAATCTTTAAATTCTATATTATAGAGTTAGTTATGAATCTTGCATAAAATGATAACGTGTTATAGTAGGCCACGCTTCATAAACAAACAGTTGACAAATGAAAGTTGTAGGTGACGTGCTGAATAATAATTACAAAGTTAGGTTATATTTCCTCATTGCTATTATGGATACGAAATACGAAAGAAATAAAATAACACTGATGTATTTAAACAGTCCAAAGTATTTCTTAAATGTTATATTACCAGTCATATGCTAAACATTCCCTACAGAGAGACAAAATATTAATTTCGCAACTTCTGTTCGAACAGCTGTGGAGACATCGGCCATATTTAACTAACTGTTAAACCAGTTAAATGCCCGAAATCCTACATTTAAAATTAACAAACTGTTAACAGTCTGTTTAACCAAACTGGTGTTGAAAACATACAATTTTATTAATTAACAAACTGTTTAGAGTTTAACAGTCGTTAAATTTTCTAACAATACTTGGATAAACGGGCCATTAAAATCATAAAAACATGTAATTTTAAAAATAAATGTAGACATCTTTTAGTAAAATGTTATAATCAAGTCAGTTTAGTAATAATAATATTTTTCATTTATTTAATTTATTATTTTATTTATTTATTTATTTACTTACTTACTTACTTATTCATTTGTTTATTTACTAATATTTATTGTGCTGTGCAACAGCCAGGGCCAATAACAGTTCAGCATAATAATAATAATAATAATAATAATAATAATAATAATAATAATATATTCAAATAAAAATATACACATTAAAACACAGTGAATTCTGAAAGAGCATTGCTCTTGTTCGAGAGTCACTGCAATAGATGCAAACATTTATGAAAGCTACAAAGCTACAAAATGTCAATGATTTTGCCTTGAAAAAAGAAAGAAAAAATGTAGCCAGTACAAAATGTAGAATCATTAAAAAATGATTAATTAAGGTACCGTATATTTAATAAAGAACAAAAATGATAAATAAAATCCAGTAAAAACAAAATATTGAATCGTTTAGTAGCCTATTTATTAATTATAATTAGGAAAGAATAAAAAGCGAAAATGCAGTAGAACCATTTACTAATTGTTAATTACAATAATTATAATTATTATTGTCGGACCATCGGATCTGTGCCCCCGTAAGATATGCGAACTGAACCCTAATTCCTTCTCAGCCTCGGTAATTCATTTCTCTCCTTGCATTCCTATCTCTCTCTTTTCTATCTCTCTCCCTTTCTCTCCCCCACTATTCACAATATTGAGCCTTCTTGCGGGACAGTTTATTTGCACTTGCAGTCCACTTGAATACTGCAACACGGAGTCACAGTGGTGAAAAAAATATTATTAAGCAAGTAATAGCATTTTGCGATGAAGAGAAACAAACAGGTCATCTCTTTTCTATAAATAAGGCAACGATAATAGCAGCTGCGATCACTGGTGAGGCTTATTTTATTTCAATTGATTACGTATTAAAATTACTTACTTACCTAATACAGTACTAATACAATATGTTATGTAATTTATATAGGCAGGTCAGAGCGCCTAATAAAGAAAATCAGGAGAGAGGGAGTCTGTGCAGGAGATGAAAAGTTAGAATCACCAGGGAAGAACAGACCAAGAGAACCTTTAATTATTGTAGATCATATGAACCGATGTATATTTTAAGAAAAAAGATACAAGAATTTAATACCTTGCAGAAAGAAGTTCCGACATTGAAGAAATTACTGAAATTACTGAAGGTTGCGAGAGAAGCAATAATTTCCAAGGTTGGAGAGAAACGCTACGGAAAGTGATTCGAGAGATGCGATTTAGGTTTAAAAAAATGTAGAAATACAAGATGTATTTTGATTGAAAGAAATGATATTGTAGTATGGAGGACCAGTTATTTATGACAACTTTTGACGGAAGTTTGGCAACATCCCTATTCGGCAAGGTTCGTGGCCTGCTGTTTGACATTGTGGGAGGAAAGCGGGTGGAATGGAGTGAGTACAGGCGTTAACTTTTTCAAGAACGACAACAGCGCTGAAGGGGCACAGTCCGATGGTCCGACAATAGTAAAGGATAAAAATAGTAAATTGCACTCTCACGAATGAACATCTATTTGAAGGCTCTGTATTATAAATATAGCTACATACACGTTAAGTTCACGTATAATATATTACTTGTTGTATGTTACAGGGAGCTGCCAGTGGCATGATAATCAGCCACATCGTCACTCTTTGGATCACGTTCGGCGGTTTGACTATTGACAAGCCCCCAATTCAGCTGCTGCCTCTGTCCACTGCTGGATGCACAAATGATTCGTACAGCCATGTTATTTCTCCAGGCGAAATCCCAGTACCATACTCACAGTCACGCTTTGAATGGGCTAACCACAGCAACTCGGAGCAATCTCTGTACAACTACCGCATTTTTAACAACATATCCACTGATATGGAGAAAGTGGTACCCATCAACAGAGGACCCGAGTAAGTTGAAGATATGTTCATAAGTTAGAATATAACTTT